>NC_092411.1:239521760-239829391 GCF_040894005.1 Engystomops pustulosus
AACCCCTTAAGGACGCAGGGTTTTTCGGCTCATTTCTCACTCTCCAACTTCAAAAATCCATAACTTTTTCATTTTTACGTGTACAGACCTGTGTGAGGGCTTATTTTGTGCGTAACAAATTTTACTTTCCCGTAATGTTATTTATTTTAACATGCCGTGCACTGCGAAGCTGAAAAAAAATTCCAAATGTGGAAAAATTGAAAAAAAACCGCACGTGCGTCACGTTCTTGTGGGCTCAGTTTTTACGACTTTCACTCTTCGCTCCAAATAACATTCTTTATACTTTATACTTTATACTTTATTCTTTGGTTCGGTGCGATCGCGGTGATACCAAATTTATATAGGTTTTATTGTGTTTTAATACATTTTCAAAAATTAAACGAATGTGTACAAAAAAGAAAATTTTTTTGCCATCTTCTGACGCTAATAACTTTTTCATACTTTGGCGCACGGAGATGTGTGAGGGGTCATTTTTTGCAAAATGAGGCGACGTTTTCATTGCTGCCATTCTGAGGTCTTTGCGACATTTTGATCATTTTTAATTAATTTTTTATGTTATGTAAAAAGGTGTAAAAGTCGCATTTCGGACATTTGGGCGCCATTTCCCGCCTCGGAGGTCACCGCCGCCCGTAACCGTTTTTATATTTTGATAGATCGGGCATTTTGGGACGCGGCGATACCTAATATGTTTGTGATTTTTACTGTTTATTATGTTTTATATCCGTTCTAGGGAAAGGGGGGTGATTTGAATTTTTAATATTTTATTAATTTTTTTTATTTTTTAAACTTTTTTTTTCTTTTTTTTTCACTATTTTTTAGACCATCTAGGGTACATTAACCCTAGATGGTCAGATCGCTCCTACCATATACTGCAATACAACTGTATTGCAATATATGGCATTTTTGCAGGTCATTCATTACAATGAGCCACTGGCTCATTGTAACGAATCTCCAGAAGCCATGTAGCCTCGTGTCAAAAGAAGACCCGAGGCTACCATGGCAACCGATCGCCCCCCGTTCGGGGGCGCGGCAACCGCATTAAAGATGGCGGCGCACGCGCCCCGCCGTTTTTTGATCGCCGCCGGCAAAGTCGCATGGTTAAGCACCATGCAAGCACCTACCACGGTTATTAGCGGTGGGGGTTTTCTGCAAAATGCAAAAACCCCCACCTTTGTATGAAGAGGACTCAGCCCGTGAGCCCTCTTCATACATCCCTTATACCTCTGCGCCGTAGAGCTATGGCGCAGAGTGTTAAGGGGTTAACATCTACCTTGTTTATTTATGTGATCATAAACAAACCTTCATGGACTTCTACTCATGATTTAATGTGGTCAGATACATGAGGTAGTTGTAAAGGTTACTGGGTAAAGGACCTTAGATGACTTCACGTTGGTCACATGACATGATGTGCTTAATGATGTAACATAACTCTCTCAACGTACCAGCAAGGCATTGAGTAAAAAATTTGACACAGTTTTTTTTTTTACCCCTATTGATATGTAAACAGAGTTGTATATGTCTCCATTAATATCATTGGACTCACTTAGTGTCATTATGTCATTGGACTCACATCAGGTGAGTTTTGTACAGATTTACAAAATGAGATTTTAACATTTCAGCCATGGAAAAGAAGTATATAGGGATAAGGACAATACTTTATAACAATAGTCTCTTATGAAGTATTTGTTTTCGGTGGGTGAGTTTGAATGACAAGTTCTCTTTAAATCCCTATAATTTCTCATAGTTGGATAAAGTATTGATTTTCTAAAGAACCATTTTTGCAGCTTTGTAAGGAGGCAAAGCGTATACACACACTGCCCATTATTGGTAAGGAGCGGTCCCGGAGGAGAGGACTTCCCCAGACTGTATTATTATGTTGTCTTCAATTTTTTGAATTCCTTTAATTTTTTGCTTCCTTAATAAGAAGGCAGGCTATATTCATATTCATGTATTCCTTTATTATACTGTACAGCTGCTGGTTGACTTATAGGAAAAATATAATATATGTAATTTCCATATTTTTTCCCTTTCTTTGCAATTTTTAGATCCGTGTGTTTAGGCCACCCAATTACTCCGGGACAATCGCTCTGGCTTTGCTTGTGTCTCTGGTTGGTGGTTTACTTTACCTTCGAAGAAATAACTTAGAATTCATCTACAACAAGACAGGCTGGGCTATGGCGGCTCTTGTAAGTATTGCTGTAGACATGTTTAGTTACCTTTGTCCATCTGCTTGTGCTCGTTCCCAATACTGATTGTATCTAACTATTTTCTTTGATTTTCTTCTTGTTTTCTTTTGAAACATGCCTTGTCAGAATGTTTAACCCCGTAGTAAACGTTCATTCTGTTTGTGCCTCACAGCCTTGATTTATAACCTTAGGAAATAATAGCAATGAGAACAACGCAATCACGAGAAATGTCTTCTTCGGATGTGGGATGACCACTGCTGTACATTCAATCACATTCAATCACACGTATTGGATTTAGGAGAATTGTGATTCACCAAATTGTTGGAGATTACACTAGGTTCTTTTAAGGGGTTAACAAGGATATATACAATATTTTTGTTTAACTATATATACTTACACTAACCCTGCCCTGGCTTCCAGTTCTTTTTTTGCTCTTGTACTTCCAGTTTTTGTGCCTGCACCTAGCTGAAAGGGAACATTTTTAGCAACCTCTCAGTCCCCATAGAGCATTGTACATATACTGCCAAACAGTTTTTGTATTAAAAAATTGCTTTTACAAAAAAAGATAAGTTATATATTACCTTTCAATGAGTGGCTGAAGAGGAGCAGTGCCCCCTTCCCCCGGGAAACCGCTCCTCCATGTGTCGTTTTTGAATTCATAATATCGTCCCTTATCCTGCATATTGACGTCCTCTGCCGCGTCCCCCTGTGGATGTCATCAATCGTTGATCCGCACACTGTCAGCAACTCTGGGAGCTATGCAAAGTACGTAGCGATTCCTTTAACCTAACGCATGTGCAGATGAACGCAGAGAGTGGATGATCGATAAGGGCTATTCTGGGAATATGAACATCTGATACAAAACCCATAATGCTATAAATAAATGAATATAACAAAACTCATTATCACAAAATGGAGCTTAAATAGTTTCATTTTATGATTCACAAAATGTTATACCCTCTCTAAAGTATGCCGAGTTCTCACCAAGATGGCCGCCACTGGAAACGACAGCTCCTCCATGTGTCATTTTTGAATTCATAATACCGCCCCTCACCCGGCATATTGACGCCCCCCCCCCCCTGCCTCGACCCATACCCCCCCCCCCCCCCCCCCGGGTCTCCTGGTTCCCAGATTCCCTTTAAAATAGAAAAAACGTATTGTCCTTGAAATTTTTGGAAACTTCAGCGATGTGAAGTTATTATAACATACTTTCTGAAATATGGAATATCTGAGATAATAATCATTGTTCTGCCTATATTTCTTCTACTGTTACCTGATACTAGAATACACACATACATGGCAGTATATTCCACATATCAACCCATGCTTTTCTACAAGGAACATACACAGTAAAAAGGTTTCCATCTGTAAATAGTATCAAGGCTTCGGATCCCTTGTATACATGTCTGCACATTAGACATTAGTTCTGGGTCATGTGTTTCAACTCATTTCACTCTGCTCTGATGGATTTACTGAGATGCAAACATCTTTTCGAGCCTAAAACCATCTACCAGTGAAAAGCTCCAAGGTAACATCTCCATTATCTTTGCACAGTGAAGTGTCCACTGTCAAGTTCCCTGACATATTGTTTATAACACTGTCAGCTCTGGAGATCCAGCAATGCATACTCACTATCAGATGAAAGGGAGACGGTGGTGAGTACATATTAGGAGGAAAGGTGCACATTTGTGCTAGCATTACCGAAAAATTGACACCATCACTCATTGCTTCATGGTAAAAGCTTCAGCTATAACCGCTTATTCACTGTGTTTTTCAAGGAACTGCAATCCAATGCCATTATCTTCAACATGAAGATATTCTATATTTTGTTTAAAAGGTTTTTCCAGGTTCTGTTAATCAAATTATTAAAAAAAAAATCATTATATGCGTGCAAGCAGTTTGCCATTCTTCTGTAATGGGAGTCCTAATAACAATGATATTACGGTTAGCAGCGGCATCCATTGATTTTTTTGCGGTCCTAAGGCCACCTCCGAAACCATAAAAATACCAAAGAGTGGAGTCTATCTATATGGATTTTGTTCCCTAAACAACTCTGAGCTTTCAGGATGCTATTGGGGCTATGTTTTTGGAGGATATAACTATATATATAAAACTATAAGCAAAGTCAACTGTAAACAACATCACTGTACGTAAGATGAATGGTCAGTAAGATGAATTAGATAACACAACATTGTGTTAAGATTTGCAGGAACCTCTGTCCGTCAGTGTCCTAGAACATGCACATGTAGAATGGACTTGAGCAATGCTCAAGGAATACATTCCTGATTTAGAATTTGCACGCTATGAGCCACATTTATCAGGTATCTGGTGTAAAAGAAAACAACAACCCAAAAGAGAGTCGAAAAGACCATCAGAGATAAAATTAATGATATCTTTTATTATAAATACAATGCACAATATGCAGAAAATGAATCACATAGGGAAGGAAATAAGGGGAAGTACCACGAAAACCATAAGCGTCCTGCAAACCCCCCAGACCTATAGGTAAATGATAGTGTAAAGACCAAAGGGTCTAATATATAATAGAGCCTATTGGTCTCCTGGGGACCCCCACTGTACCTAGCACCATGCTTACGGGTAAGGACTAAAATTGACTTTGTGCACTGCGGGAGCCGGATGGTACCTCCGGTCCCCCACTTCACATAGAATCCTACCAAGGAATTATCCTTTTATTTATGTTCCCGTCTGCATTATCTATTATATATTAGACCCTTTGGTCTTTACACTATCATTTACCTATAGGTCTGGGGGGTTTGCAGGACGCTTATGGTTTTCGTGGTACTTCCCCTTATTTCCTTCCCTATGTGATTCATTTTCTGCATATTGTGCATTGTATTTATAATAAAAGATATCATTAATTTTATCTCTGATGGTCTTTTCGACTCTCTTTTGGGTTGTTGATTATATTTGGTTGAGAGTTGTTATCATATAATATCGAATGAGGCTCCCTTTTCTTTTTTGGTTGTTATCTGGTGTAAAAGCCCTGAAATAGGCAAAATTCGAGCGAGTGGTGTTTCTGCCATGTACCTGCGCACAAGATACAGCCTGTGTCCCTTCAGGTGCAGACTATGGCGCAATTCACCGCCAGGTTGGACCTGACATAAAACTGCCCCGCTGGCACAGCTCACAGCAGTCACCCGGCAGGGGAAACATCATATGCGGGTGCACTTTGTGCCACATACTGTATGAATGAGAGTATTTTTTGGTTTATTTTTATATCATTTCTAGGAAAAGAGGGTTTTTGGTGGGATTTTTAAATGAATTTACTTTTTACTTCTTTTAATGTTGTTTTTCCTATATGAATGAGAATATTTTTTGTTTATTTTTTTATCATTTCTACGAAAAGAGGGTTTTTGGGGAATTTTTAAATGAATTAACTTTTTACTTCTTTTAATACTGTTTTTCACTAGTATTGTAGTAAATGGTAGAAACTATCAGACCCCCTAAGGTTAAAGTACCCTAAGGGGTCTGATCATTTCTACCATATAAAACGATACTACTGTATGACTAACAACAGCATTGCCGAAGGCATTGAATGGGTTAACACTTGTGGTGTTAGCCATTGGTGTTTGCAGCAGGGTGTTAGCCATTGGTGTTTGCAGCAATTTGCATCAAACACATATGCTGAATCAAGAGGGCTTTGCCCGTGAGCCTTCTCCATACGCCACTTGCCATCATACTAATACTAATCATACTAATATGATGGTTTGCGGTAAGGTGTTAATATTGTATTCGTGAATACTTTCATACGGTTCTGGAAGGGCGATTGCAGAGGACGGTACTTTACATTTTAAGAAAGTGGTGCAGAACTTTCAATAGATGTGTATATATATGTAAATTGCCTAATTCCCTACCCCTCAACACACATTACAAAAAACATGAAGTGAAGCGGCCAACCCCTATGGAGCCATTTTTATTAACTGTTAGATACTGTAAGCTTACACTGTGTACAGCTATCATCTTCGACTGCCGAGTCTATCAATAATGACCCTTAATTTCACATAAAAATTCCAAGGTTGTAATCGAGACCTTAAATTTTTCATCCAGTGCATTTTGAGAGCATCCCATGGCTTTTCATTTTGTAGTTGTTTTAGATTATGATGCTATTATGTATTCGCTGAAAATGTGTTAGCCCTCAGGAGATGGGTCTTATTGTTTCCATTGCTCCTTTTCAGTCATTTGCTTGCTTAGAAATCTTTGGTTTATTATATTCAGTTCTGGGGTTTTTTCGGTTTCTGAATTCCTATCCGAGTCTGCCTTTTGCTTTGAGTTACCGAGCGTATGGTAAAGCATATTCCTGTTTGTTTATTTACTACAAATGTAATCTATACAAATGTCAACAAAATTAACAAGATCTTCAATCCCTGCATGAAATTGGATTTCATTAGAAAGGTGCGATAAACTCTCAGAGCAATGCACTTGAAAGGTAGGAAATTGGAATTGATGTACTGTATAAAAGCAAGAAAGCTATTTATTCAAATGCAGGAGAATATACCCAAAGTGATTTAAGCTCCTATTTTATCATTTTTTTTTAAACAAGTCAATTTTAAAGTTCATAAAACAAGGTAAGTTACCGAATCCTACACAGTAATAAGTTTCAGGGAATATATTATGTTCTTCAAGAAAGAAACCGAATCAGCAAAGCGACAACACAATAACAGAATCTACACATGAAGCTAATTAATCAGAAACAGAAATAAATTGCTTGCAAAATTAATCTCCCTTGTTTATTTTACAAATGATTTTCAAGGAAATCTACCATCAAAATAAAGCATGGTAAACCAGGGACACTTATTCATAGATCCAGGCACAGTGACTGGGGACCCCCTGTCGTTCCTGTAGTCTTAACGGCTATCCTTCAGAATGTAACATTCTCTGTAGCTACAGCATAGAGGGATCTTGATAACACGCCCAAAGCCCATCTGGTGGCTTGTTACCATAATTTTTAAAGTTGATTTTAGAAGGAAGGAGGCCATGTATAACACACATAAGAAGATTACCACAGTCACAGTGCCTGGATCTATGATTAAGTGTAAAGAGTAAAATAGGAATGCCACCAACGCTCAAAGCTCATGAGGGGGCAGGCCGACGTGCTGTTTCTCCCCCGGACCGCCCAACACACTCCATAGGCCGGCGGTGACTGTCGGGCTTCATGCGGCAGTCACCGCTTCCTAGCCCCGCCCCCACATGAATACGCTGGACCACTTTGAGTGTGGTACTGTGTGGCAGTGTCTGCTAGCTTAATCAGAGGGTTCCGATAAAGCTAGCAGTTTATCACTGCTAAAAACGGGGTAGTGCTAGGAGTGCCTCCGAGTGCCTTTTTTATGGGTGACAGGTCCTATTTAATGTCTTCTTGATATTAGGAGGGGGAGTTTTACCACTGTATCAAAGAATCTCATAAATAAAAACTATTGAGAGAAAAAGAAGACTTGTTGCCTTTTCCTATGGCAAATGCTCAGATAAAAGCTTCTCAATTTACGGTGATTGGGATTTTTACTTGACATGTCAGCTAAATGACAGTGAAAGGTCTGGCGCTATACGGAACTATGTCTGTCAATATTCTGCTCAGTGAATTTCTTGGTAATTCTTGTTCTTATCACAGTAATTTTTTGCAGACACATATATAATGTATCCCCGTGACAAGAATGTTTTCCTTGAGGCAAAGAGAGGAATAAAATATATTTGTGCATTATCAAGCCAATTCCCAAATTATTTCATGCATTTTAATAGACAAGTAAAATTATGAAAAGTGACTGTTTTGCCCGAATTTGCTTTCAGAAATAATTGCATTGCGCTCCTTTATGGTTGTAGCAAAATTAAATGTGACATTGGGTGGTTGTAATGTTTAAAAATGTGCTAAATTGAATTAGGAATTCAGATGACTACATGACCTCGTGGCTGTGAGGTATGGAACATTCTGACACCCGCAATGTTTGTCATATGATTTAGGAGGCTTGGAATAGCTGGTGAGCTTAAAACACAGCCCGAAAACTGTACAAGGCCAAGAAATGTTGGAAATGTATAATTTAATTTTTAAACCTATTGCAAGACCCATAACTTTTATTTTATTTACTTTTAAAGTTTAGCTATTGAGAAGGAATCATTTTTATTAAACATTTTCAAACAGAGTTTACAAAACAAAGTAACCATCAAAACAATATAAAAAAAGGGGGGAAGTTTACAGGGGTGGGGGGGGGAGAAGCTCACATAGTCCATGAGGTCATGACATGTATTGAAGTGTCCGAGTCTGTTTCCAGAAGTTCTGGAGCAGAAGTGATGCATCACTAATTGTAGGAAAGGCAGTGGGTTGTGAAATATACCTCCTCCCGCTTCCGGTATGATGACAATTTTAGAAACCACTCTCCGGCGGGGGAGAGGAGATAGTCTTAGTGTGATAGCTTAAACGATCAGAGACAATCCGAACACTTAGCAGAGGATCGGACTTCACTTAACATTCATACACATAGAAGGGTGTGGAAAAGACATTGGGAGACATAGTGGGACAGAACAAGAGGAAGGTTGGGGAGGGGTACGGAGTAGGCCCTAGTGATGGGGGGATCACCTGGATCTGAGGTACTCGTTTAAGAGCCAATCGGGGGACTGGGACTCCTAGCACCCGGAGCCCTTAATATTTCCTTGAAGTGCTGTGAGTCCCGGAGGACTATCCGCGGCTGCCAGAGTTTTAAAAATTTCTCTGTCATTCCAGAGGTGTCACCTCCGGAGTCTTGGGGGCCTCTGAGCTAATGAGGTCATTGATGTCTTTGAAGATTTGGTCCCAGAAGTCTGTAATGTCTTGACATGTCCACCATATATGAAACATGTCTCCCTTGGCCAAACCACATCTCCAGCACGTGTCCGGGATCGAGGGATAGATCGAGTGAAGCATGGTGGGAACCCTGTACCCTCTTGCGAGAATCTTGTAATTCCTTTCTTGGGAGGAGCATGCTACTGAAAGCTTATGTGTATACAGAAATTACTTACTTGGAGGTTCCCAAGCCTGTCTCCCAATTAGCGATAAAAGGTAAAGCTGATGTGTCTGACTCTTTTATCAAGAGGCTATATATTTGGGAAATACAGTGTTCTGGAGGGGATGCTGAGCAGAAGAGATTCTCAAAGGGCCGGACAGGTTTATTAAATGCAGCCTTTGGACCTGGTTGTTTAAGGAAGGATCCTAGTTGAGAGGCTTCTAGCCAAGAAAGTTTGGCAGAGGCGGAAAGAGCTGATATTTCCTGCATATGTGGAATCGGGGCCTCACCCACTATGTCACGCATCCGTAGGTCCTCATGTACTGAGCGCCCCAAGAAGGTAGTCCTGAGGAAAGCCGGGGGAAAGTCAGGATTTCTAAAGAGTGGGGTAAGGGGGCTGAATGGTCTGGATAAAATGGAGCGCTGAATGAGAGATCTCCACAGTTTCAGGGTCGAGGCCAAGAACAGAGACTGCGGTTCGGTTTCCACTCTCTGTGCGGATACCCACAGGAGTAAATGAATAGGTATTGTGGAGCTGTATTGCTCCAGTCGAACCCACTGCTTAGATGATAAATGGTAATGCCAGTCTAGAAGGCGGACTAAGACGGTGGCCCCCTGCGGATTTGGGGCGTATCAGGTATTTCCATCCAATCCAGGGGCGTACTGTGCCCCATATGAAACGTAATATCATTGTCCTGATCGATTTAAAGAAAGTGGAATTCCCTGAAACATGTGGAGAAAACGGGGCAGTACGTCCATCTTTATAACATTTATCCGGCCGAACCATGAGAGTCCCTTTTTGTTTTAGGAAGCTAGGTCTTTATTGGTGCGCTCCAGTAAAGCCACATAGTTGAGATTGTACAGTGAGGTTAAGTCGGAGGGTATCTGGATTCCTAGATATTTGATCGATGTGGCCCGCCATCTAAAAGGGAAGTGTCCTTTAATGGATTGAACTTCCTCTGTGGGGAGAGAGACGTTTAATGCCTCCGATTTGATGTAATTAATTTTGAAATTGCTTAGGTGGCTGTAAGATTCAAACTCTTTGAGAAGTGGGGGAAGGGAAATTCTGGGTTGAGAGATATATAATAACAAGTCGTCTGCGAACAACGCTGTCTTATAATGCCTCTGGCCCACCTGCATCCCGTGAATGTTTGGGTCATTCCTAATTGCCGTCGCTAAGTGTTCCATCACTACTATATATAGTAGGGGTGAGAGAGGGCACCCATGACGAGTCCCATTTTTGATTTGGATGGGGTCCGAGAAAACCCGTTTACCCTGTTTCTGGCCCTGGGGTGATCATAAATGGCCATAACCCTCCCTAGGAACTTGGGACCTACCCCTAATTGAGTTAAAGCCGCTGACATAAAGCCCCAATGTACCCTGTCAAATGCCTTTTTGGCATCGATCGACAGGAGGCTTAAGGGTACCGACCTTTTTTGTGTCTGAGCCATCAAAAGGAACATTTTCGTCAGATTATCTTTGGCCTCCATATTGGTAGATATTTACAGGCAGTCCCCGGGTTACATACAAGATAGGGTCTGTAGGTTTGTTCTTAAATTGAGTTTGTATGTAAGTCGGAACTGTATATATTATCATTGTAATCCCAGACAGAACTTTTTTGGTCTCTGTGACAATTGGATTTAAAAAATGTTGGATTGTCATAAGAATCAGGATTAACACTAAAGCTTCATTACAGAGACCTGTGATAACTGTTACAGCTGATCATTGTAGCCTAGGACTAAAGTACAATAAATTACCAATATCCAGTGGTCCGTTTGTAACTATGGGTCGTATGTAAGTCGAGTGTTCTTAAGTAGGGGACCGCCTGTATTTTATTTATTTTTATTCTTTTTTTCTTTTAGTAGAAGAAATAATAAAACATATTTTTTTCAAATTATTTTATCAGTAATCTGTTCATAATTTTATAGGTCAGCGTGAATATGAGGATGTCAGTTATTCTATTTTTTTTCTAATTGAAATTTTTTCGCACAATATTATGATGTTGTATTCTGGGAAACCGAACTTTTTTTTTTTTTTTTTTTGCATCAACATGCTCATAATTGTGATTGTTTTCTTTGCTTGTTGAGTTGTTGTTTTGATGTACAATTTCTTTGTGTTTTCACATATTGTCTCTCAAATATTTTTTAATGGTTAACTATTTCTATAATAAAATAATAGGAAACTTTCTATTTATTAAATATATGTTTTATTTTATTTGTATAAGTCCCCTATAATTTATAAAGCGCTACGAAATATGATGCTGCTATATCAATATATATATATATATATATAATTTTAATAATGTGCTGTATATTAACTTAATTTAAACATTGATTTACATGATCTAACATGAATTTTATTTTATTTTTGAATTTTATTTTAGTGTGTTGTATTTGCGATGACATCTGGACAAATGTGGAATCATATACGTGGACCCCCATATGCACATAAAAATCCACAAAATGGTCAAGTGGTGGGTATATTGTTTATAGTTTTCTGTGTTTTGTAGATTTATATGTATTTGTGTTCCTACATGGGTATACTGGGTTTATTTTTTAACATTTCCATTAGTGTTATGAAAACAAGGACACTGTTTGAATTTACTTACTGCTGTGTAGCAATCTTTAAAGGGAACCTGTCACCAGGAACCTGATTTTCACTAAAGACATTTTACATAAGCCCATTACTCCTGCAGTGCAAATATGTCTTTCTGCTTTTCCTTAAGCAGTTGCATTACAATATAATTGTGAGTTATAACTTACCTGGCATTCTAACAGAATCCCCTGTGTAGTCCCAGGGGTTGGGCTTTAGTTTGGATGCATTTAAAAAAATAACATGTGACTTTGCACCTTTGTGCTCCTGTACAGCTCCTCCCTCCTGATCCTTCACAGAGCTCTCAGCCTGGTGAGATGGCATCAGTGGAAGAGGGAGGAGCACTACAGGAGTACAAAGTGAGCAGCACAGACAAGTCTTATGTTGTTTTTGAAATGCATCCAATCCAAAGCCAACCCATAGGCCTACACAGAAGATTCTGTCAGGGTGCAAGGTAAGTTATAAAACACAATTGTATTGTAATGCAAATGTTTAGAGAAAGCAGAAAGCATATTAGCAATGCAGCTGTAATGGACTCCTGCAATCTGTCTTAAGTGAATATTAAGTCCCTGGTGACAGGTTCCCTTTAAAGCTGAGTTTGAAGAAAACTACTATTTGTATTATTATATTTTTATTTGACATTCCTATTGAAGGATTTCACCCCATGTGTCTTTGAAGGGGTGTTTGGTAGGATTTCATGCAAGAACAGCTTTTCAGGTCATAAGAGAGTTTTTTTCTTAAGATGTTAAAACTAAACCCAAACTTCTTATGTTTATACATATCCTTTCAAATCTAGATCTACTTTTATAGGATCGGTTACAGATTATGTATGTGTTGGAATTTGGTTATGTGTCCTCAGAAGATTTACTGGACAAGAATTTCTAACTTTAAAACGTGCGTTGTTCCGACTCTTCTATTCGATTGGTTTCTGCCGTCGCGGCCAATTCTCCTTTCTGTTATAGTGTGAATATTGAGCTTGGTTTAATTGAGACTAGAGAAGTATGCAGATATTATTGTGTTACTTTAGAAAATTTGGTAACTTTTTATAAGGGTCATTGCTCGGCCATTGGAGGTTGTCCTCTGTTTCAATGATTTACCACTGAAACAAAACTTCTCAGTTACTTGTTCTCACTGTGAAAAAGTCTAAAACCTCAGAGGTTTTTAAGCTTTCTTTTTATAATAGCTTTTATCGTGTATTTCATTGGTTTATTTTTACAGTCAGTATAAGGTGGTATTTCCAAATTTTGGATTGAGTGTGAAAAGCTCCAAAGAAGCGTTATTTTCATTTACAAAATATTCAACAATTATGATGGATTCCAAGTTCGAAAAAAATGATGGCATATATGTTATAATGCATGTAGTAGTAGAAAGATAGAAACTACAGCACAGGCACCATTCATACTTCCAAGGAGTGCTTTATTCCATCCAAATGTAGCGTTTCAATCACAAAGCAATCTTTATCAAGCATGATCTTCTTACCATATGTACATTTGACCCTGGTCCAAGGTTGACTAACTGGGGGCACCCTCCTCCTTGGTTTGTTTGGGTATACTGTCTTAATTTTTACTGCATGTCATACAAGCAGCATATGTAGAGAGAGAACTATGTCATTTCCTGTGTTACATAACTCTCTATATTATACATTGCATCTATATATGACGGCAAATGTGGAAAAATTGGAAATTGGTTAACCTGTTAAAGGTAAAGCTTTGCCTAAAGCAGTTTTCTTTTTCATTTCTTTCTCCGATTACAATTACTCAACTAGAATTAGAAGTAAAGTCTCCTAAAAATTCTAACTGCTTCGAGGAAATATGATCCAAATATTAGACTCCAACTAAAAAAAAAACTGTTTTTAGAGAAAGTTTTTCCACAATAGCAAGTTAAATATTTGGTTTACTTCCAGCCTTTTCGCACCTTATCACTCGAGATTTCTTGGTCCAACATGTTCTGTCTCCTCACTCCGCCAGCTTCTCCCATCCTGTCAGCTTATCATATCATTATAGCCCCTGAAGTCCACTTCCAAGAGTCAAAAGTAAATAGTTCATTTGTCTTGTCCTTAAAGGGTTCTAAGCAATGATTGGGCCTGCCATAACCATGCCGTACAAACTTCCTTGATGTTGAGTGTTACATTGGCTGCCAGTGTACATCACATATTTTATTTATATATGCCGTCTTATACAGAGAAGCAGAGCTTAGAGCAATGTTCTTATTTTCAGGCATGTTTCATGTACATGATATATGTAACTCATTTTTTTTGCCAATATATATTATATCTTTTCAGTTTGCAAATGTCTTTGCTGATGTGTGATCATTGTGAGTGAATTCTCCCTAAATTATTGAATAGAATCACCCATTGTCATGTCACTGCGTCTAATGCCATCTAGCTTTTTTATTTTTCTAGGAAGTATGTGGCTGGTGCCAAAAATGCATATTTTCAACAAGAATATCAATGTCAAAACATTCTTTTAAACGAATGATAAAAGCGAAGAGCCTGGTTTGCTCCAGCTTGAAAGAGGATCTTTTATCACCAACTCCTTGCATCCTGTAACAGGCAGTAATCCGCTGAGTTCAGCATTGTTGGATTCTTACATGCAGCTCCCACTTGGATAGCTTGGCACTGCCCATGATTTATATATATGATTATTTGATGGGCCACATCAGTCAGATATAGGTTGATATACCAGTTCCATATATTCAACATGTTGCAAATAGTTTTTTCATATAATCCCCAAATTTTTCCAGCTTTGCCAAGGGTGAACATGTAGTCTTTGAAGGTCCAGCCATAACCACCCCCTTAACTGTTAGCTAACCATTACACAGCTATTACACCCTAAAACTCCCTTCACACAAACGTTTGTTGTGGAGATATGCTTACCGTACGTACGGAAGTTAGAATACGGCGGCCATAGGGGGGGCATTGTGCACGGCACAGTACGGTGAGCACACCTCCCTATGGAGAGGGGGGATGAGGAGCGCTTGGATGTAGCATATGTGCGTGTGGAAGGAGCCCAATAAACATGCCAAATCCTTACAGCCCGAATTACACATGTTATCAGTGGAGAGAACCGGGGCCAGACACCGCTAGTGGCTAAACTATATAAATGGATTGTACATATGGAGATATTTCTGACTCTTCTCTTTCAGTCATCTGCTGTCAAGAAGAGTCTAAAGAATGTACCAACTTTGATTTTTATCCCATATTCACAAGATAATGGAGTATGGAACCCCCACAGTACACAAAAATGGAGCCGCAGGTGAAGCGTGCATCCTGCTGCCTCCATTCCATACTGTGGGAGCGCTGGAATTTGCATAGTACTTTTCGGCACTCCTTTAGTATTGAATGGAGCGTCAGGAAGCATGCTTGATGTTCTGCTTCATTCATAGGACCCCCGCTCTAATGAACTGCAGGGGTCCCTTTTCATCCTCCATCCTGTCGATGGGGAAAACAATCAAAGCTGTTACAACCCTTTTAAAAGGCTGCCTTGCAGAGAAGATGATTAGCTGGTTTTGCCGACATACACTCCATGTAATATTTATGCCCCGCCATTTGTAAAATTGAAGCATGCAGGAACTTTTTACATTTTTATCAACTTGTTTTCGTGGAATGTTTCACTTTTAATATATGATTATTTGCGTCTTCACAATAGGCTAGAGCAGTCACCGGTGAGCGAGAAAGGCCCTGAGCCTCTTGGGGGGCCTTTGTGTTATATCAGAGGTGCCGCAGAATATTACATATTGAGCTTCTGTGCCTTTAGTCATTATATTTGACTCTTCAAGCATCTAATTTGGTTCTGATTCTTTCATGAATGTATAATAATAAGGTAAAGACAGTCCTGCTTGGTCTTTTTTTCAACCTTACATCAATGCTCTGTTTTTAAGACTCCACTGAGAATATCTGGAAATGGAATCAAAGCAGATCACTTTATTTTAAGTAATTGATTTTGCAGCGTGGTTTTGGAATCCATGATATTCTTTATCCTGGCTTCATTAACTGAGAAAGACATTTTATTGCTTGTGTTATGTTATCAGCCCAAATAATTATAAATATAAAATATGATTTTTATCTTTATTAATGGTAAATTTCCCATGATATTTTCGACCTTTGGAACTAGAAGCGTGCCATAGCTTGTCTTTATTCTGTCTTTCTCTGTTACAGCGTTTTATATTAGTTATACCAATGATATTGATGTCTATAAGATATGTTCATTAATTGATTTAGTTTTTTTTTTAAGGCAGCCACTGTCAAATACTTGGTCCTTAGCAATAAAGTACCATATATACTCGAGTGTAAGCCTAGTTTTTCAGCACAAAAAAATGTGCTGAAAACCCAAACTCTGCTTATACTCGAGTAAAAAAAATTTAGGTTTTACCAGGTTTTTTGGTAAAATTAGGGGCCTCGGCTTATACTTGGGTCGGCTTATACTTGAGTATATACGGGTAATAGTATGATGCATTTCAAACTACATGTTTGTTCTATATTATGTTTGATCTCATCTAGATACAAGATGAGAGAAGGTTTAGTATGAAGACATATCGGTCCCTCACGGAATCCTGTGGCACTGTCACGGTTGTCCCTGCAATCCATGTTTCAGATCACAGGCACACCCGTGCCCCTTTCTGTGGCGGAGCTGCCCCATCCCCCGGCCCACACCCACCTCTCCACGCTTCTGCTCCCGTCCCGGCTAGGTCATGCACGCATCCCCGCTCTCTAGGGTGCGCACACCGGCACTCGATTTAAAGGGCCAGCGCACCACTGATTGGCGCTGGCCACTTCCGGGTTCCTATTTAAACAGGTGGCTCTCATCGCTCCCTGTCCCTGCATTATTCCCTGTTCCTCGTTGATCTCCTGTTGTGACCTCGGACCTGTCCTCTGACCTTTGCATCTCTGCCACCAGCCCTGACTGCCTGCCTGTGCCTGACCTCGATCTGAAATCGATTGTTTAGTTAAAATAAAGGTTGATGTTCCTAACCAAAGTATGTGCCGTAATCAGTATTGAATAGCCTATATGGTAGTCTATGATCCTTAATCATATGCTCTTTTTCTGTGCAGACATGGTTGGTTAACAATCCAAGGTCAGGGCAGGCAGGGAAATTTATTAGTCAGAAAAACGGTCAAAGGTCGCAACTCAAAACAAAAAATACCCAGATAAACTATAAAAGGAGAATACCTTAAAAAGAACTACCAAGTCAGGAAGCTTTGCACAGTTTCTTGTGAGAGATGCTGCCTTAAATAGCCCAGAGTTGCAGGTTAGAGGTTAGAAGCAGACTGTAATGTTTTGAGTTTTTTAAAGGACCAGTGCACCAGGAATCAATAACTGAAGCACTGCCTTCTCATCCAGGAGGTACCGTACAGCAGGAAGACAGAGGACACCTATGACCTAGTGGCACAGAGATTGATTTATGTGCTCCTCGGAAGAGCCCAGATCCAAACTTTTCACATAAGCTATCCGTTTTTTAAAAATCTGAATACAGTTAAATTTTTTTTTTTGGTGCAGTCTACTCAAATACGAAATAATCTCTGAATAATGCACATGAACTAAGGGACTTGGATCCACACCCACTTATAAATATTCTCCTTTGGATTAAAATACTAAGTGGCAAACAGATTGAAAATGCCTCTTTTATCCTTGTGACTAGTATATGACCACAGATCTAATGCATATTTTGAGGATTGAAGACAGTTTTGTGTTAAACCTCATTTATTTCTATCCATTTTTGTTTGTTTCCTCCATAGTTCTGTTTGGTTTTTCTGAAGATTCAATTTAAAGTCGTAGAAAGTGTTAGAGTAAGCGTACAGATGCTTGTAAAGCTCAGTTTCTTTCGCCTGGAGTAGCTCAGCCACAGCCATTTGTTGTGTGTTTACCAGAGGGACTAGACGCGGAGCGCCGCACCAGCTGGCCACCTGCAGAAGCAAAACCATATGGCCTGGAAGAAAACATTATATCAAGCTCAGTTTTGTCAGACTAGACTGTAATGTGCTTTAAATTTTAGATGTTCTGAAAATCTCTCACCTAACATTTATGTTTAGACCTGAAAGGTTTTGTAAGGAGAAGCTGTTATGCTGAGAATGCAAAGCAAACTTCAGAACTACTTTCCGACAGACAGTAGACCATATGGGACTCACAGCATCTGGCCCGGGACTCTTGCAAGCATTAAGTAAAACTGCAAATACACAGTGGACTGCGCTTAATTTTTGTGTGCTGTTTGTTTTCACTGTGTAACACTTCTGGATAATTAAAACATACTTGTTGGCCTTTTCTTATACATTTTTGTAGGAAATGAAAGTGTAGTGTTATGTAAAATAGCCGCTTAAGAAATAAGAATGTTATAGATATATACCATAGATATATAATTAATTCTTCTTTCATTATTGCCTTGGGTAACTAGATGTTTTAAACTGGGCTTTTTCCTTATCATTTCTCTTAGGTACTTCAGTTATGTTATTTACTGTCCTATTCTATCTAAAGGAATATAGGCAGTCCCTGGGTTACATACAAGATAGGTTCTGTAAAGTGAACCTGTCACCAGGAATGTGATTTTTAGCTGGTGACATGTTCCAGTAACCTATGCTATGCGGATTTAAAAACTGCCTTTGTCAGCATTCTGAATAATTTCAGTAGTTTATAATAGTTTATTTGACATTGCCAGGCTCCCTTCCAGCAGCGTATGGTGGGTCTCGGGGGAGGAGGCAGCTGCAACCTTTGTGTGCCTGTGTTAGTCTCCCCTCCACCGCACTCATCCAACTCCATTATGTGCAATGAGCAAGCAGGATAGGGAGTCGAATGGTGAAGTGCATGCAGATACTTGAAGAGAAATAAGCACACACAGGCTGCAGATTACCCCTCCCCTGGACTCGCCACATGCTGCTGGCAGGGATCCAAAATATTCTAAAATTATCTATTATCAAACTACTAAAAAGATTCAGAATGCCGACAAAGGCATTTTTTAAGTCAGCATAGCAAAGGCTATTGGAACCTGTCACAAGCTAAAAATTACATTCCTGGTGACAGGTTCCCTTTAAGTTCAACTTGTCGGAACATTTTTTTTCATTCACAAACAATTGTAGGCTGTCCTCGGAGCAGGGATCAACAATAAAGTTTTACTGCATACACTTGTTAACCAGTGCTTCAATATTCTTCTAAAATGCCAATTTCTAATATTTGATTGGATGTTGGAAATTTTATGACATCATACAGTCGTGTAAGGCCTCTTTTCATTGAACACTTTGTGCACCATAAATGGGGATTTTGTTGATGATTATTGTATTGTCACACAATACAATGATAGGATAGGGGATAACAAGTTGATTGGTGAGGGTCCGACTTCTTGGACCCCTACCGATCACACGTTCAAAACCTTGGCAATCCTGAGCATTGGGGTCCTGTTCTAACTAACTGATGGTGTAAGCATGTGTCCTAAAGGACTATTCGTTTGTATGTATGTATTTATGTGAGCTCTCTGTTATCTCTCGTACTCATATAGACAGGCAATGTGAGTGCTGGAGATACAATTACAATTATAATTCCTTTTTTGAGAACAGGACCCCAGTTTCAGATTGCTGGGGGTCCGTTTCTTGTGGTTTTGGGGATCCCAGCAGCCGGACCCTCACTGATCGGCTTGTTATCGCTTATATAGTTGTTAAAACCCCTATGTAGCTATTGCAGCCATGAGAACAAGGTTGCACCTTCTTCTTCCAACAACACCTGTATGTTTCTGTATGGTATGGTCTGTATGGTCTCCCCTTAATACATTGCCACATTGTCAGTCGATATGAAATGACTTCCTCCTAAAAGCCATATAACTGCAGAATAGAGGGCAGTCTGTCAGTACGTGATCAGAATAATAGTTGGTAGTGGGTTAGTTGTCCACAACTAAATGACTAAATGTATTAACATATGAACATAATAATCCAAATAAACTGCATTTATTACTACTAATAATACTCAATGGTTTTCTTTCCAGAGTTACATCCACGGGAGCAGCCAGGCTCAGTTTGTTGCAGAATCACATATCATCCTGTTGCTGAATATCCTTCCAATCACGTAAAATAAAACGCTTTTGTTATTGCTCTGTCATTTTTTACCAATGACAAAAATGTTCTTTATCCCCAGGCTTGTAGAAAGGTAGGTGCTTATAGTTTATAGAGCTGGGACTGTAATCAGCAGGTATATGGGTTGTTACAAATAATATCCGCAATAATAATTCCACTGGTTTCCTAGAGTAATATTCTCTGGGATTGTACAACTGCAGAGCTAAGCGCTGTACGTGGCACGAGTAGGAGATGACATGCGAGAGACTGGCTGCGGTTAGAGATCAGTCCTAGTATATCCAAGACAAAGCTAGAATTTACTTTTATTTTGTACAAGAGCATAGGGCAACCCTTAAAAGGAAATCCGCCATCAAAATCGATCATGATAAACCAGAGGCACTTACTCGTAGACCCAGGCACAGTGACTGTGGTAATACTTTTTTATGTGTTATCCATGGCCTCCTTCCTTTTAATATCAACTTTTGTAATTATTCTAATGCACCAGAAGGGCTCTGGAGCACGTGACCATAGCCATACTGTGCTGCAGCTTTACCGACTATTACAATCTCTCCCCCTTCTCCTCTGCTCTCTCAGCACTTCCCCTTCCCTCTGCCTGTTGTAATCACAGGGCATCCAAGGAAGTTTTAACAAACAGTGGGAGGGGGAAGTGCTCCTTGTACCCTATAACAGCCCCTTCTAAAGCTGCAGTACAGAGGGCATCTGGTAATGTCCTTTAGAGCCCTTTTGTCTCATTAATATAATTTAAAAATATGTTTTTAGAAGGCAGGAGGCTATGAATAATACTAGCTATAGCTCTCGGCGTAGCCCGGGATAGTAAATAACTGCTCTTAGCTACAACAAAATAGAATGGGATAGCAACAAATATTTAGATGTATCTATAGTCTGTCCCCAGCATTCTTTTTCAGTGACTGTCTATTTCCGGCACTCTCATTTCAATGATTGCCTCTGTCATTTTGTCTATGGGGAGACTTATCAGGAGTGTCTGAGAACATAACTGCTCTAGTTGCCCATGGCAACCAATCAGGGCTCATGTTTCATTTTTGCATATCGGTTTATAAAATAATAGATGATCTCTGTTTGGTTTCTATGGGAAACTGGAACAGTTTAACCTCAGACATTTCTGATAAATCTGCCCCTATCTCTGTATCTCTATCCATCTTACCTCACACATAAGCGTCTTTTACTCATTGCATATTGTAACCTATCAAAGCTCAGATCTCATATTAATGACCTGTGACAGAGCAGCAACCAATCATGGCTCAGCTTTTAAAGGGAACCTGTCACCAGGGACCTCATTTTTCACTAAAGAGAGGTTGCAGAAGCTTATTACACCTGCAGTGCAAATCTGCCTTTCCTAGGGTAGTCCAGCCCCTGTGACTACCCCAGGATTTTGTCAGGATGCAAGAGTAAGTTATAACACACAATTATATTGTAATGCAAATGCTTAGAAAAGGGAGAGAGGCATGTTTGCACTGCAGGTGTCATGGGGTTTTACTATCTGTCTTTAGTGAAAAATGAGGTCCCTGGTGACAGGTTCCCTTTAAATGCCACAGCAGCAGCAGACAATGGCTCCTGTATATGGTGGTTAATAAGTGTCTCTTTTGGAAAGCGAAAGTGAAAATTTCAGCTCGAAACCTGGTCTATGACATTCCCTAAATTTGGCGATTTAAACGCGACGGTACAGAATCCTTTAGCAGACATACATACATACATACACACACACATACACTCAGCTTTATATATTAGATACGAAGATTACAACAGTCATGGTGCCTGGATCGATGAGTAAATGCCCCTGGTTTATCATGATGGATTTTGATGGTAGATTTCCTTTGAAGGATTGTATGAAATTGGACAAACACGGTGGGCTCTTGTCCAATACAGTTCAAATACAGTTCAAGTTCAACACATTTGAGAAACAAAATAACTAGAAGGCACGGATGTATACCCTGCCCTCTGTAAACGGTGGACCCTTTCTTCTCTATATACTGTAAAAATCTACTTTCAATGAGATCCTCCTGTTAGTGACTGCCTGTAGCATTGAGCTTGGAAAGGAGAAAAAGAAGAATTCTAGATTCCATCCCCCCACAAGTCCAAAATGGTAGATTCACCATTGGTGGTGTGATATGGTGAAGGGTAAGCTGGTATTTCTACATGAGACGTTTATATATGGGGGTATGTGTCTAAAAGGAGTTTCAGGGTTCGGCTGCACCATCCAGTATATATAGAAACCTGGGATTGGAGTAGGTGATACACAGCCTGCAGACTTCCTCCAAAAGTGAATAGTATAGAGACAAAGAGGAAACAAGACGGAGCGCTCTCCTAGTGCATTACGCGATGATATTTAAATGAAATAAAATCTTTGTCCTATAGGACTCTCACCTGATCGATGATCAGTGTACAGCATGTAAGGTTTTGAGTTGCGGGTATCCGGCTGCTCAGCGTGTATGATCGTCCCGTCCTCCGTGTTCCAGGGGTACCCGGGGAAGGTTTCTTGATGTACCGATTTTACTGAAGCTCCGTATATACGTAAATCCGAGCGCTCAAGGATTTCCCACACTCCGGATAGATTTAATTGATATCGGATTTTATTGATTAAAACATTGATATCGCAACGCGTTTCGGTCCGGTACTCGGACCTTCGTCAGGCAATCCATATGTAGTTCCTTTACATGTGGTGTATATATTTTCTAAAAAGGCCGGAAGTGCTCCGTTACCGGTAATCGTGATTGACTTCCGGTTCAGAGTCCTACCGGTGTCGGTAAAAGCATATAAATTATACATCATAATATAAAAAACCTAAAATACAATATATGTAATTACATCACCTAAAACCTTTTATGCACATATAACATTGCCTTTCTCCCCCCGTGTCTACACTTAAAATAAAGGGAGAGGAGGGGGGGCTTTCCGTTGCCGTGGAGGTGAAGAAATCGAAAGCCAATCCTGGTTGTATAGGGACGCTTGTAGTCATGGTGATCCCAGTTAGTGTCCGTCAGTTTCGTCTTACTACGGAAGCCTAAAGGGATCAAAAAGCCGCAACGGCAGTCTTGTATTGACGTTTCCTACTTGTGACGGGCATGCAGTAAGTGTTATCTAGGTGTATGTTCGATTCTGGTTCTGAGCGAATAAACCGGCGTATGGGGGCCCTATCTCATGTATTTACAGTCAAGGTAAGTGTGTGGATTTTTTGAAAATAGTTCTAAAATGTGTCCTCTAGTTTATCTCGTCTTGCGCTGTTATATATCTGCTTCTTTATGTTAAATTGATTCAATTACTTCGTTGAGACCCAGGGGATGGAGAGTGCCCAACTTAAAAATCCAATATGACTCTCTCCTATTTAGAGTTTTTAACCGATTCTTCACATCCTTGGGAATTTGTTCTATAGGGGTTACAGTAATGGCTCCAAAGTTTCTTTCATGTTCAAGCAATAAATGTTTGGATAAACTGTGTTTCAAATATCCTATTTTTGCTTTATGCCTGTGGCCATTTAGGCGGACTCGAAGTGTTTGGACAGTACGTCCAACATATTGTAAACCGCAGGTGCAATTTATTAGGTATATCACATAATCTGATGCACATGATAGCTTTTGTTTGATATTAAACCTCTCACCCGTAGTATTTGATTTAAATGATATACTTCCATCTTGGATGACATCGCAGCATAAACATTTTTTGTGTCCACATTTTTTTATACCCAGTGATATTTGCTTGTTATCAATTGTTTTTTGAGAATTCCGTAGTTTGCTGGGGGCAATTATACTTTTTACTGTTGTAGCTTTCCTGAATGTAATTTTTGCTTGTTTAGGTATTATTTCTTTTAAGTATGGGTCTTTTAGAAGTATGCCCCAGTGTTTGTTAAGGATTTTTCTAATTTGATTGTTTCCCTTATCAAATGTGGTGAGGAAGTTAGACGTAAAGGACTGTGTGGTTTTTTTCCCTTTTTGTCTTGGTTTTAGGCAGTCCTTTTGTGAGCGATCCAAATTACGAGTATAAGCTTCATTTACTACAGCTTTAGGATAGTTCTTTTCCTTAAATTTTTCTTTTAGATTTTTTGCTTGTGCTGTATAGTCTGAAGTATGTGTGCAATTTTTTCGGATTCGATAAAATTGACTGAATGGAATATTTTTCAACCAGTCTAGTCTGGTGGTGGATTTGGAAGGGTTTAAATGGAAAGAGGAATATGGCTTTTTGACATTGGATATATCATCCCTTTATTCCAATATTAAGCATAATCTTGGTGTAGAAGCTTCCCGCTGGTATCTCAAGGAAACAACCAATATGGTACCAGAACAAATTGAGTTTCTAATAGAAGGTCTACTTTGAAACACAGTTTATCCAAACATTTATTGCTTGAACACGAAAGAAACTTTGGAGCCATTACTGTAACCCCTATAGAACAAATTCCCAAGGATGTGAAGAATCGGGTAAAAACTCTAAATAGGAGAGAGTCATATTGGATTTTTAAGTTGGGCACTCTCCATCCCCTGGGTCTCAACGAAGTAATTGAATCAATTTAACATAAAGAAGCAGATATATAACAGCGCAAGACGAGATAAAATAGAGGGCACATTTTAGAACTATTTTCAAAAAATCCACACACTTACCTTGACTGTAAATACATGAGATAGGGCCCCCATACGCCAGTTTATTCGCTCAGAACCAGAATCGAACATACACCTAGATAACACTTACTGCATGCTCGTCACAAGTAGGAAACGTCAATACAAGACTGCCGTTGCGGCTTTTTGATCCCTTTAGGCTTCCGTAGTAAGACGAAACTGACGGACACTAACTGGGATCACCATGACTACAAGCGTCCCTATACAACCAGGATTGGTTTTCGATTTCTTCACCTCCACGGCAACGGAAAGCCCCCCCTCCTCTCCCTTTATTTTAAGTGTAGACACGGGGGGAGAAAGGCAATGTTATATGTGCATAAAAGGTTTTAGGTGATGTAATTACATATATTGTATTTTAGGTTTTTTATATTATGATGTATAATTTATATGCTTTTACCGACACCGGTAGGACTCTGAACCGGAAGTCAATCACGATTACCGGTAACGGAGCACTTCCGGCCTTTTTAGAAAATATATACACCACATGTAAAGGAACTACATATGGATTGCCTGACGAAGGTCCGAGTACCGGACCGAAACGCGTTGCGATATCAATGTTTTAATCAATAAAATCCGATATCAATTAAATCTATCCGGAGTGTGGGAAATCCTTGAGCGCTCGGATTTACGTATATACGGAGCTTCAGTAAAATCGGTACCATCCAGTATAAACACAGGGCCATCCGATTTGTTTACAAAACAAATATACAGCAAATGACAAATATTGATAATTGACGTCTTTGCCAGGAAAATATGCAGAAAACTTTCCTGAAAACAAGGTTCTGAATTTCTGTGGCTGTTGGGGAATCGAGTCATTTTCATCATTTTTGCATATGGCCATACAACTAATGATGTGCATGAATTATAAAAAAAAATAACAATCCACAACACCACAAAGCGCTCATGTATACAAAATTGTTTCATATCACTCGCCTCTCTGTGGAATTATTTACCATCCAGCATTACTGACTGAATAACGAGATTTCTCCTCTTGAGCCAAATGGTGAGAGCATTTTCTTGTTGTTGCTTTTTATTTATAATTTTAGCATAAGAATAATTCAGAATATATGCACAGTGCCTACAAGATAGTGCACTCACGTAGAGGAACTAACCAGACAGAAAGCTGGAAAAGTTTTCTATGGACAGAAGTTCCCTGTATGTAGCAGCTTGAAATAACCAATATAAGGCTGCGTGCTCTTCTTTGATGCTTCTCTTCTCTATAGTTTAAAAATTTTTTTATTTATTTTATTTTATTATTACTGTGAAATTCTTATTTAACAATTTACAAAAGGTGATCAAACATGTCTACTGATGGAAAGGTCTGCCAAAAAGTATTGCAAATCCCTTATGTGTATCGTTTATTTTTGTACAGATTTTTTTTTAATAACCAATCTTAGAATTGGTTATTAAGTTGAAGGGACTGGAGAGTATCGTCACTGTGTTATCAGTCCTACGTTTGTGTAGTAAGTATCACCAGGACTGTGAAAATTGAAATTTGAATCCATGTTTGCAGCTCCTACAAGTGCTCTGGGCGGGTCTTTCAGCCTGAATCGCTTTCCTCTGTTTGTAATGAACTGTTCCACAGCCCCTCCCCTTTGCTTTGGCATTGAAATTTGGATTATTTTAGTGGAATTGGGGATCAGGAGTGAGGTGGATATATCTTTAACCCCTTCCCGACATTTGACGTAATAGTACTGCATCGCGGGAGATGCGTTCCCTCAAAATGCAGTACTATTACGTCATGCTTCTGGCACCGGCTCCTGAACAGAGCCGGTGCCAGAAGCTGTGGGTGTCAGCTATATCTTATAGCCGACACCTGCCTCCTAACACCCGCGATCGGGCAGAGGGGCATTTGAGAAGAATCGGACCCCTTCTTGCCTTCTTGCCTTCTTGCCGGACCCGGCTGTAACACACTGAGCATGCTCAGTGTGTTACATTACACAGTGTAATACATCTGTATTACACTGTGTAATGTGAAGAAGAGCTTGAACAGTGGATCGTTTTTTTAATAAAAAGAATGTGCGCCAAAATGGTACCACTGAAAAGAACAACTCAACACCTAAAAAATTAAGCCCTAAACTAGCTCTGTCAACCAAAAAATATTAATGTTACGTCTCCAAAACGATGGCGTAGCAAAAAAAATTAGATTTCCTCTATATTAGTTTTTATCCAGTAAAATTCTAAAAATAAATGAAAAACTATATAAATGAGGTATCACCGTAATCGTAGTGACCTATAGAATGAAGATAATATAGTATTTTTAGTGTACGGTGTACGACCCCCAAAAAATATGAAAAGAAAGTAAACCAAAATTGACAATTTTCTTTTAACCCATACATTCAAGAGTTAATAAAATCTCATCAATAAGCTAATGACCCACTAAAATGAAGTATTTGTAAAGTGCATCTCATGTCGCATAAAATAAGCCCTTATATGTCCAAATTGCCAAAAAATAAAGATTGTATAGCCAATAAAAAGTGACAATGCATAATCTGCTCTGAATGGCGCAGCTTCCCTTCGATGCCCTGGAGTGTGCCCATACAGCAGGTTACCACCACATACGGGGTATTGTTATACGCGGGAGGGATTGAGTATCAAATTTTGTGGAGCGTTTTGGTATTTTATCCACTGAGAATTTGTACATTTTTTGAAAAACACATTAATTTAGCCCAAAAAAATTTTACTTTCAAAATTTCATCCGATTTTGTTTTAACCCCTGTAAAACAATTAAAGGGTTAACAAACTTCATAAAAGTTGTTTCACGTACATTGAGGGGTGTAGTTTCTATAATGGGTTAATTTATGGGGTTTTACTTTTATTTAGGTCTCTCAAAGTGATTTGAAACCTGAGCAGGTCCCTCAATAGCAGGATTTTGCATTTTTTATGAAAATGTGAAAAATTGCACCTAACGTTCAAAGGCCCATAACATCCTACAAAAATAAGAGTATGCATAAAAAACCATGTCCACATAAATTAGACATTCAGTGAATGTTAGTTATTAAGTATTTTGCGGTTATGTCTGTATGGAAAAAGGAGAACATTTTGAAGTTCGAAAATCAAGAATTTTTCAAAATTTTCACCAAATATCTGATTTTCTCATAAATAAATGCAAAACATACCACCAAAATTTTTTCAACTAACATGAAGTACAAAGTGTCACGAGAAAACAATTTTAAAATCACTTGGATATGTTAAAGCGTTCAGAAGTTATAACCACTTATAGTGACACAGGGCAGATTTGAAAAATTGGGCCGTGTCAGGAAGGTGAAAAGTGGCTTCGGCGTTAAGGGGTCAACACATAACATGCATATCAGTTAAAAATCCCATTGACATCAATGTAAAATTTATGTTGTACATTATGTTCCATTTCGTAAGTGTGTTAATTGTGGTAAGTGTGCGTTATGACGGAAAAAACAACGGTGGCTGCATTACTTTTTCTCTGCTTGAATAAACCGAATGGGTAACTGATACTTACCATACCGAAGATAACGGGTGACATGAAACTTACATTGTTGTCAATGGGATTTTTAACTGATACGTTAAACCTCCGTCCTTTACTTTGTTTAACCGAAGGAAGGAACAGTGGTTTGAACGGTAGTGTGAACTTAGCCTTATAATATCATTAGAATTACACATTTGACAAATTTACCAGGAGTTGGTATTCAGCATGTGCAGCCAATGTCTTGTAAGTCTAATGCTACAATATATGGCAGCTTTGTGTCCAACTTTTGGAAAGACGACATGGATGTTCCATTGTTGTAAAAGTTTCCTGTTCTAGAGATGTGCACTAGAAATAACCTTTTAGATGACTGTGCTGCTGAACATTGTCACATAACAGATTCTAGATTATTGTATCGATTTAGTGATCTTTGTCATATGGTGACAAGTCTTACACACAACATCCTGGTTCCTGTGACCTATTTATATAAGTTAGAATTTTGTTTCCTTTATGAATGTCTACATCACGTCATCTGCCAATAACCTAATGATGATCAATATTGTGGTGAAGCATCTAGAATCAAGTAATGAATCCCGTGTCTTTTGGACATCTGTCATCAATTCTGGGAGCATTCATCTGAAGATGAGAAAATTTGGGATCTGTATTAATGACATAGCATTTTCTCTACAATATTCTAAATCAGTCATTAAGTTATTAAAGTAACTTTTGCTAATGATCATTATAGCGCTGGCCATGCTAGAATGTATGCTAGAATATATAGAATATATAAGAACGTAGAACATATATGCTAGAATTAGAGTAACAAGATTTTAAGGTTTACTTTAACTACAGTTTTTCATGGCATATAATTTGCATCCTCAAATCTGGTTGGATATCTTTTATAATAATATGTTCTTGCAACACTGTGATGAATCCGAAAATATACAATACTGTGAAAAAGTTTTGGGCATATGTGCCAAAAATTGTCACAATGCTTAAATAGTAGAAATGTATCCTGGAGCACGGCAAGAACTCCAAATAGTCAATGCCATTCGGCACATAGGCGAAGGAGGAGTCATGGAAGTCATGATCTAGCCCCCACATTATTTAGTCCATATATAAAAAGAACAGAAGATGAGCAATACTTCATCTACAAAAGGTCTTTGGTGAGTTCTCCAAGATGTTAAGAACAATCTCTCTGCTGAGTTCTTTCAAAAACTGTGTACAAGTTTTTGATTTCTCTCTTGCTCTTTAACTTTACATTTTATTAAAGGAGTTGGGCACTTATAGAAAACTTTAATGGGTTCAGTATAACACTCTTATAGGGTCTACCTTATTATACTTACCTTTATAAAGTTTACTGCTCTCCACCAGGAGTGACCCCTGCATTGCAGGACTCTGGACTTCCTGTGATGTCCCATGGCTTGTTGGCTTGCAGAGGATGGAGGGGACCATGCAGTGATTACTGATACCTCACTCCGATATCAGTGACTGAAGGCCATGCAGTCTTTGGCACACCCCTCTGCTATGGAAGTAGTTATGCAGATGGGGCTTATTTTCATTACAGTCTGCATAGCCCCTCCATCTGCTGGAAGGCAACATTACATGAGATGTCACAGGAAGTCCGAATCCTGCTGCCCAGGTGTCAGGTGACCCGAGGTTCTTGGTGACAAACACAAAACTTTATCAGGTTAAGTATTATATGAGTGACCCTATTAGAGTCTAATATTTACCTCCTTACATTTTTGTATAAGTAGCCAACCCCTTTAATTTATAAAAATAACTATTAATATAAATTTTTGAAAACGCTTGCCACAAACTTTGCACATTAATCTAGCGATAGGAGTTTTACTGTACCTTTGTTACATTGATTACAGAATTGAATGTCAATATGGTAGTCACATGTCTTGTGCTATCCCCAAAGAAAATGAACTACAGGCAGTCCCTGGGTTACATTCAAGATGGGTTCCTTGGGTTTGAATTTGTTTGTTTGAATTTGTTTGTAAGTCGAAACTGTATATTTTATAATTGTAGCTCCAGACAAAAAAAAAATGTTGTCCCAGTGACAATTGGATTTTCAAATTTTTTTTGCTGTAATGGGACCAAGGATTATCAATAAAGCTTCATTACAGACACCTTACAGCTGATCATTGCAGTCTGGGACTAAAGTCAACCGTCCAGAGGGCTTCACCAGAGGTCACAGGGGGCAGAAGGGTCTGTCTGTAACTAGGGGTCGTCTGTAAGTCGGGTGTCCTTAAAGAGGACCTGTCACCTAAAATTTCGGCACTAGGAGCTGCTTAGTAAAGTAAAGTAAAGTAAGCAGCTCTAGTACAAACGCCGCAGTGTTAGAAGGATAGCGTTACCGGAAATCTCCAGTAACACTATCTAACACTGCGGCCCACAGTAATCATTGGACCACAGCGGTCCGATAATTACATTGTACTCTGCCACAGTGTTAGATAGCGTTACCGGAGGTTTCCGGTATCGCTATCCTTCTAACACTGCAGTAAGCAGCTCCTACTGCCGAAATTTTAGGTGACAGGTCCTCTTTAAGTAGGGGACCACCTGTACTTATAGGGGATGTTCCATTTACGCCAGGGGTCCCGAAACTTTTTACATAGGGGACCGTCGGAGGGCCGGACTAAAGTTTAAAAATAAATAGCGGTACATGTGACGGCATCCGTAATACACTGGGCCCCCCTCAATTAATTGTTTAATATACTGCACCCCCTCGTGACCTATTTTATATATTGGCCCAATTAATTAATTGGGTCAATTAATTTTGAAATATACGGGGACTCCTCTCCATTAATTATTTAATAATGCTGCCTCCCCCCCCATTAATTACTAGACTGCCCCTCATAAATATTTCATACGCTGCCCCTCCATCATTAATTATTTTCTGATGCCCCCTCCATCATTAATTATTTTCTGATGCCTCCTGGGCGCTACAATGTATTTGCTGCTGGTAAAAAAAAAAAAAAACTATACTCACCTCTGGCAGCTGCTCCCGTGTCTTTATTCTTCTGGCTGCTGCCGGACAGGAAGGGGTGCATCATTACATCATCACGCGGCCGCGCATCCAGGTTCAAGGAGCGATGTGCGCCGGGGTTGTCTTCCGGGCACATCGCTCCACCTGCAATAATAGTGCTCGAGCGGCCACATCGACCGCATCGAGCGCTATTCAGTGACGGCAGGAGCTTTCTGTCCGAACGGACGGAGGCTCCTGCCCGACTGCCGCGACCCGCCGAGGGCGCTCCGAGAGCTGGATTAAAACGGTCCACTACGGCCACAGTAGTTTGGGGACCACTGATTTACGCAAACAATAAACGTTTTTCTAATGTTTTTTTCTGTATAAATTCCTATCACTTTTAAAGCTCCTTTTTTTGTACTGTAATAGGAACTAACATTGTTATCATTCAGCGTATTTCAGCCTGTCCTGGACGCGCAGGTTACATTACAAGGCACAGCTCTGATGTTTCTGTAATCAGTCTGGCACCTTTGCTAACGTCATCTTTATTATAGGGACCACCTTTCAGAATTTGTGATATCATATCCCATGGGAATGAGTGTTTCTTGCAATAGCTGTGGTTTTTTTGTTGCGCCCAATTTGACATTTTAGGAACTCCTTAACAACAGTTATAGATGCGGCAATCACCATGGGAATGGTCCTTCTCAATGAAGCTGCAACCTCAAAAGGAGATGTTGGAAAGAGAAGAAGTGAGTAATTTTATTACATCATGTCATGAAATACTATGTTTTTCTGTGTGTTATATGCTGCCTAATATACCTAAAACAACTTAATAACTAGACTACTTCTAATTGTACACTACCTACATTAATCGAAAAAAAACATTTAAAGGGTTTGGCCACTATCACTACACTTTACTATGGTAAGACCCTAATAGCTTCACCTATAGTACTTACTCTGGTAAACTTGACGACAAATGGAGGGGAAGTTATTACTGTCTGGATATCCCCACCATCATAACCACAGTGGCTGGAGGGGTATTCCATGGACATCAGCATGCCCCTCTGACCACTACTATGGGAGTGTGTATGAGGTGGGATGCATACAGTATTGACTGCCAGCTCCCCTCCATCCAGACAGAAGACAGCAGGTCAAAGGATGTCGCAGAAAATCCTGCTGTTGGGGGGTCATGCAGCTTTACACAATGCTTATTGGGGTAAATACTGTAAGGGTCTTATACTTACTCTGGTAAATGTAATTGGCCAACCTGTTTTACAGGTATCATACAATTACATATATTATAGTCATTATTCCATGATGAGTGTGTGAGTCCCTAGTTTTGCAGTTTTTACAATAAAACCTAATGACAGGCCATTTTAGCTTCTTAATAACTGAACCCCAAGCTGTTTAATAAGAAAATGTCCATAACGTAATTATATAAAAATAAAGTTTCACAATCTCCCTTGAATATCACCAGAGGAAGAGTCATATGGGTGTCTCACGCAGGTTTCCTCCTGAAAACTCCTACTTGGGCCCTCCCTTCTTGACACGTAGTCATCCTTCTTAGCTATGTACATGCTCAGTGAGCAGTGGTGTCTTCATTTCTGCTTCACTTACTCTCTGTGCATGCGTGGTAAGATGGTGAAGACTCCACTTACCAACTGCACATTTCAGTAGCATAGAGAAGACTGTGGAAGGCTTCAATGAGACTCCTATGTGACTTCAGAACTTTCTCTGGCAAGTATACACACAATGATGTCACAGTACAGGGATAGTACATATGGCGATGTCACCGTACAGAGATTATACATGCAGTGATGTCACAGCACAGAGATTATACATGCAGTAATGTCACAGCACAGAGATAATACATATGGTGATGTCACCGTACAGAGATTATACATGCAGTGATGTCACCGCACAGAGATAATACATATGGCGATGTCACAGCAGAGAGATAATACACATGGCGATGTCACAGCACAGAGATAATACACATGGCGATGTCACAGCACAGAGATAATACACATGCCAATGTCACAGTACAGAGATTATACATGCAGTGATGTCACAGCACAGAGATTATACATGCAGTGATGTCACAGCACAGAGATAATACATATGGCAATTTCACAGTCCAGAGATTATACATGCAATGTTGTCACAGCACAGAGATAATACATATGGCAATTTCACCGTACAGAGATTATACATGCAATGTTGTCACAGCACAGAGATAATACACATGGCGATGTCACCGTACAGAGATTATAGATGCAATGATGTCACAGCATAGGGATAATACATGCAGTGACACTTTCAGTCACAGTACATTGACAAACTACTCTGTAACAATAAAGTATTAACAGCTAAACCACAGGAATCATGTATTCCAAGAAATCATAGTTTCAATCATGTCAATAATGCAAAAAGAAAGCAAATAAATTACCTAAAAGCTATATTCATACACACACAGAGGAGTAAGATGAGGAGGTGCACAGGGTGCAGTTGCAACCGGGCCCGAGAGGTGTAGGGGGCCCATAAGGTGTCACTTTCCCATATGAGAAGAATAGTAATATAAACTATAGTCAGGGGCACTAGGGCCCATCAGCTTCAAGTTATGCCACTCTACATACATATTACATATTAAAAGCTCAGAGCATTTTGGTTGTCCTCTGAAAGGCTAATAAATTACATCCTCTGCAACCTAAAGGTGCACAGGAAGGACCATGACTTGTACCATTGTACCGTGGCGTGTCAGTACATACCGAAGACTACACTCTGACCCTCATAAGGGAAGATTATCCTTGCCTCCTATATGACTTAGGGCCGAGAGACTCATCTATACTTTATAATTTTTTGAGTTTAACGCAGTTCTTGTGTTGCAGAGACGAAAGGAAAAAGTATTAAGAATAAGTATGAAATAGCTGAGCAAAACAATCTTAGAAAGGAAAAGGCTCAGTATAATGTATAGTTCCTATCAGTAAATCTGTTTACCAGGACTTGGAGAATTTATCTAATGTACTTTAAGTAAGGATAATAGTAGAACCTAGGACCTCGACCTATATCATATTTCTATCATTTAATGTCTTCGTGTCTGCAAATGTGGATTAGGAATAACCTAAGTTCTAAAGGCCACGTAACCGTTTGGCTCTGGACGTCAATGTGAAATGGCATTTTCAATATCTTCTGCGCTAACCTCATTATTATGGAGATGGAAGCACTTACTTTTAGCTAAGCCTTTCAGTCAAACATAATTTTGTGAAGCATAATAAATCCTGCATATACAGTGACTTGAATTAAGAAAGTAATCCCATTTTACACTGTGTCACATGCTGTCATATAGAGTTGTGTTTGCAGCTCCCAGCATTTATCCCATGTGAAAATATGAAATCTGGTTTGATGTATGTTTCATTTGATGCTAAATTACTTATGCTTATTGTGCTGCTCTATAAATAGCAGTAGTGTTCAGCTATAGCTCATACAACTGACTATAGCTGGCAGTGTACTTCATCATGTCAACAATCTGCACCCATTAACAGCAGGGAAGCAATCAGCAAGCCTGAAAATCTGCAAATGAAAGAATCCACTTGAAAAAACCTCAATTTTATTTATTTATATTTTTCACATTTCAGTAAAAACAACCATTTATTTGCAAAATGCCTTTGTAACAAGTTAAGCTTGACACATAAACCTATATTTTAACAATCCTCACATTGGTGAGTGTCATCATTTATGATTAAAATTGTGAGAAGGGCATAGAAAATATTACCCCTGCCCATCAGGTGACATGGAGTCATTTTATAGCCAGATATTTCATGGTACTGTGCAGCAAATCTTACAATGAACCTATCAGGGTGAATTGCTTGCACTAAACCACCCACAGGTTCTTGTTGACCAGTGGTTTAGATACCCAAATAGCCCTGTAGTTTTTCCCTCCATACCCACAAAGAAAAGAACAAACTGATATACTTAGCTCAGCCCAGAGCTCTTGGCACAGTGCATGCACATCCGCCTGTACAGACGGGAGCCTGTACAGTACACACAGCCGGGCGCCTGTACAGTACACACAGCCGGGCGCCTGTACAGTACACACAGCCGGGCGCCTGTACAGTACACACAGCCGGGCGCCTGTACAGTACACACAGCCGGGCGCCTGTACAGTACACACAGCTGGGCGCCTGTACAGTACACACAGCTGGGCGCCTGTACAGTACACACAGCCGGCGCCTGTACAGTACACACAGGCGGGCGCCTGTACAGTACACACAGCCGGGCGCCTGTACAGGATACACTGCCGGGCGGCTGTACAGGATACACTGCCAGGCGCCTGTACAGTCTACACTGCCGGGCGCCTGTACAGGATACACTGCCAGGCGCCTGTACAGTCTACACTGCCAGGCGCCTGTACAGTACACACAGCCGGGCGCCTGTACAGGATACACTGCCGGGCACCTGTACAGTACACACAGCTGGGCGCCTGTACAGTACACACAGCCGTGCTGCTGTACAGGATACACTGCCGGGCGCCTGTACAGTACACGTATAGTACACACAGCCGGGCGCCTGTACAGTACACACAGCCGGACACCTGTACAGTACACACAGCCGGGCTCCTATACAGTACACACAGCCGGGCTCCTGTACAGGATACACTGCCGGGCGCCTGTACAGTACACGTACAGTACACACAGCCAGGCGCCTGTACAGTATACGCAGCTGGGCTCCTGTACAGTACACACAGCCGGGCACCTGTACAGTACACACAGCCGGGCTCCTGTACAGTACACACAGCCGGGCACCTGTACAGTACACAGAGCCGGGCGCCTGTACAGTACACACAGCCGGGCTCCTGTACAGTACACACTGCCGGGCGCCTGTACAGTACACACAGCCGGGCTCCTGTACAGTACACACAGCCGGGCTCCTGTACAGTACACACTGCTGTGCGCCCGTACAGTACACACAGCCGGGCACCTGTACAGTACACACAGCCGGGCACCTGTACAGTACACACAGCCGGGCTCCTGTACAGTACACACAGCCGGGCACCTGTACAGTACACACAGCCGGGCTCCTGTACAGTACACACAGCCGTGCTGCTGTACAGGATACACTGCCGGGCTCCTGTACAGTACACACAGCCGGGCACCTGTACAGTACACGTACAGTACACACAGCCGGGCGCCTGTACAGTACACACAGCCGGGCGCCTGTACAGTACACACAGCCGGGCGCCTGTACAGTACACACAGCCGGGCGCCTGTACAGTACACACAGCCGGGCGCCTGTACAGTACACACAGCCGGGCGCCTGTACAGTACACACAGCCGGGCTCCTGTACAGTACACACTGCTGGGCTCCTGTACAGGATACACTGCCGGGTGCCTGTACAGTACACGTAGAGTACACACAGCCGGGCGCCTGTACAGTACACACAGCCGGACACCTGTACAGTACACACAGCCGGGCTCCTATACAGTACACACAGCCGGGCTCCTGTACAGGATACACTGCCGGGCGCCTGTACAGTACACGTACAGTACACACAGCCAGGCGCCTGTACAGTATACGCAGCTGGGCTCCTGTACAGTACACACAGCCGGGCACCTGTACAGTACACACAGCCGGGCTCCTGTACAGTACACACAGCCGGGCACCTGTACAGTACACAGAGCCGGGCGCCTGTACAGTACACACAGCCGGGCTCCTGTACAGTACACACTGCCGGGCGCCTGTACAGTACACACAGCCGGGCTCCTGTACAGTACACACAGCCGGGCTCCTGTACAGTACACACTGCTGGGCGCCCGTACAGTACACACAGCCGGGCACCTGTACAGTACACACAGCCGGGCACCTGTACAGTACACACAGCCGGGCTCCTGTACAGTACACACAGCCGGGCACCTGTACAGTACACACAGCCGGGCTCCTGTACAGTACACACAGCCGTGCTGCTGTACAGGATACACTGCCGGGCTCCTGTACAGGATACACTGCCGGGTGCCTGTACAGTACACGTACAGTACACACAGCCGGGCGCCTGTACAGTACACACAGCCGGGCGCCTGTACAGTACACACAGCCGGGCGCCTGTACAGTACACACAGCCGGGCGCCTGTACAGTACACACAGCCGGGCGCCTGTACAGTACACACAGCCGGGCGCCTGTACAGTACACACAGCCGGGCTCCTGTACAGTACACACTGCTGGGCTCCTGTACAGGATACACTGCCGGGTGCCTGTACAGTACACGTAGAGTACACACAGCCGGGCTCCTGTACAGTACACACAGCCGGGCTCCTGTACAGTACACACAGCCGGGCGCCTGTACAGTACACACAGCCGGGCGCCTGTACAGTACACACAGCCGGGCGCCTGTACAGTACACACAGCCGGGCGCCTGTACAGTACACACAGCCGGGCGCCTGTACAGTACACACTGCCGGGCTCCTGTACAGTACACACTGCCGGGCTCCTGTACAGTACACACTGCCGGGCTCCTGTACAGTACACACTGCCGGGCTCCTGTACAGTACACACTGCCGGGCTCCTGTACAGTACACACGGCCATCTGCTCCCTGTTCCATCTGATCGATGTGAGGTTGGCCCTGATGTGGGTTGAATCCTATCTGATAGCTCAATGTGATGGAAAGAGTCTTTTTAGGGATTAACCAGTGAATCGGTCGCGCTGCTTGTGGTAAGTATCTTAATAACAAACTTGCTATTGTAGGAAATTGGCAATTATACTGTATACAGATGAAGATTCTCAGTTAAACAACATTTATTACATCATGGTTTTTGGTATCAGTAAAAGAATATATATATATGGTACAACGGACAACGCGTTTCGGGGCAGAATTAGCCCCTTCTTCAGGTCCAGAAGATTCTGTAATATGTAGAAATGATGAGTAGTACCTGGAGCCGCAGCTACAAGTCATTATAAAGAGTAGATTCTCACAGTAATAAGAAATATACGTAATGTACATGTCATGAATAAAAGTAATCATCATGCTTATATAAAACCATTTTTTAGAAACAACAATGGATAAGAATAGATAAAAGTAGCGTCTCCAGGCACTTCAAATTCCACCATAATAGAGACCTCTCTCAAGCTAAGGTCAGCATCATAGAGCAAATCCCGAAACACCACCCAAACAGATTGAATCAGCTTACCATAAGAGAAAACTTTTGGATATTCAAATTGAATACCATGAGTCCATTTGGTTTAAATGAACTGTTAGAAAAAATCTGACTGCATTTAGAAGAAATCTGACTACATCTATAAAGATACTTATAAAGATTATACATACTTAAAACATAACCTACAGACCTTTCCTAAATGTGAGCCTTCTCAGTACAACCGGCACCTTATTCGATGTCACTCCATACTGGTTCTGTCCCATTTAAGTCTAATCCTACACACTTAAGCCCTTTTTTTCCTCTATTTTTCTTTTATAAAGCAAAGATTCATAATTTACCCTCTCCCATCCCCTTACCAGCCCCCTCCGATACAACAATCTGCTATCCGCACCGGAGTCCCGTTCATCCCCGCAAGCACACCAGACTACAAAATCTCCCATGCACTACGCATGCGCGCCTTCCCCCAATACTATTTAAACCTCCGTCCGGCCACCGGCAAGCATCAATTTGTCAGCTGCTGCCAGCCGGATCGGACGGAATACCAAGTAAGTCTCTCTCTCTCCCTTTCCTTACGCTCCCCATCAAGACAGCGTTTCCCTCAGTATAATTTACTATGTCTTTCCGCTCATCAGATACCTCATACCACCGGTAATTTCTCACCCAGCATTCCTTCCCCAGTCTCCAGTGCAGAGGTCAGTCAATACACATTACTCAAAGTTTTTTTCCCCTATCATCAAGTGTCTTTCATGACACGTTTCTTTCCCCTCTCCCATTAGCAATTAGCTTACAGTCCTAGCGCAGACTTTCAAGTAAGAGAGGTTAGTAATTTTTAAACATCATTTTATTTATTTATTTATTTGCCTACACTTAGTTCTACTATACATCAATTTAAGATACTATTAAATGAATTTTTAATATATGTCACCACAATTCCCAATATTGTCATCACAATTTCTAATATATGTTATCACAATTATGAATATATGTCATATATGTTTAATAGTTGTGTATTTATTTATATATTTATATATCTCTACACCATTTATGAATTTATATATTTATATATTTTTATGAATTTATATGTTTTAAAACACAAATGTACTTTTATCTATTCTTATCCATTGTTGTTTCTAAAAAATGGTTTTATATAAGCATGATGATTACTTTTATTCATGACATGTACATTACGTATATTTCTTATTACTGTGAGAATCTACTCTTTATAATGACTTGTAGCTGCGGCTCCAGGTACTACTCATCATTTCTACATATTACAGAATCTTCTGGACCTGAAGAAGGGGCTAATTCTGCCCCGAAACGCGTTGTCCGTTGTACCATATATATATATTCTTTTACTGATACCAAAAACCATGATGTAATAAATGTTGTTTAACTGAGAATCTTCATCTGTATACAGTATAATTGCCAATTTCCTACAATAGCAAGTTTGTTATTAAGATACTTACCACAAGCAGCGCGACCGATTCACTGGTTAATCCCTAAAAAGACTCTTTCCATATATAACTGGCTTTATTGCCCGTCAACCAGAGGACGCAGCAGCATGTTTGCTAGACATACATGTCCTTACACTGTCTAGACTTTGTTTCATCTCATTTTTTCCCTTACTATAACCTCTTACACAAGGAGCGCGGTGCAACCCCCCAAGAAATACATTTCAATACTGGTTTAATTCATTTTACCAGATCTTTGGGATAGTGACCAAGTAATTTGGCCACCTTCCTAAAAACGACACCTGCGGCACCATGGAATATTATAACGAAAGATGGTTACACAGGGAGTCTCTCATACAGAAACTCTCCCAAACAGAAATCATCTCCAAAGACCACTGTACAAATAATCCAACCTTCAGTGAAACCCAAACCCAGGCAATGACACGCCAATTCCTTTCCCTAGAAAACCTCCTAAAAATCGAAATACGACACACAGTAGATATAGCATTCCTTAATATATATTTGTCAGAAAACATAGCCCCAAGGGGCCTACGAATGCCTTTCCAGTCCTCCTTTCCTGATGACTTGGCCTTTACCAAAGAATGGGAATCCTTTATGGACGACTGTTCCAGAGGCATGCTACTCAGACTCATTGAAAAAAGGTCTAGGGTAATAGAATCCACCACTGTTTCCATAGACAACACACGTCTTGAACTCGAGACATGTTCAACCCATCCTGACTACCAGAGATTGAACCATTCCATTTCACAAAGACTGAGGAACATCGAAACTGACCTCATCTCAAAGAAAGCACACAAGCTTCAAAGGGACAGAGCGGAATATAAGAATAAAACACATAGAGCCTGGCACCCCGATACTGACGAATTAGAAATACTCCCCTCCAAAGCTAAACCTGTCCCCCAAACAAAGAATGTAACTAAACCCCAGACAGTAAAATCGAAAGATCCATCCATACCAGCCCTTCTGGATGTACAAGTCCCACCACCAAAGAGTAGCCGGAACCCTTCACACAACAGAGGTAAAACTTTTCATAACCAAAACCTTAGAAAATCTAGACCTGACCCACCCCCAACCCACCCTCCACCCGCGTACAACAAAACCAAAACTATAGAAACAACCATTTCCTCAAAACCCCCAGATACAAATGGCCTCAGGATCACCTCTCACCCCACACGAAGCCAGGATACTCCTCCCCTAAATACTCCCACTAGTCCTCCCTTTCCACTAACCAACCTAACGGTCCACCCAGAAACTCCTCCTGACATGGAAACCCTCCAAGACACCACTCAAAATTTCCAACAGCAAAGCTTAGAATTTTTCAATCTCAACCTTAATCTCAACCAAGACCTTTCCAGTAGTCTACTCCCCTCTTTTTTAGACCTTCCCCCTGCTCCAAAGGAACCACCTCCGGCCCCAACATCGGACTCCCTCGTCCCCCGACTAGAGAGCCCCAAAGCCACTTATTCAATATTCAGTCAACCACTCACTGCTCTAAAAAGAAAAGAAAGACCAGGGGAAAAAGAGGAGGAAGAAGAAACATCATTAACAAAAAAGAAAACCACTCAATCAGTGATACCAATAAGCCAGTAAAAATCTTTAACCTATCAGACCACCAACTGACGACCGATGAACAAAGCGTATTGAGCAAAGGCCTATCCTTTTGCCCCACAAATAGATCCAAAGAGTTAGATCTCTTTGTTGATCTGAATAACTTCATAAGGAAGGTCACTCTCAAAAGACACTTCACCATGAAAGAAATCAAAAGCCAATTTGATACAGTCCTCTCTACCGAACCCACCCAAGATGCTGAACAAACTATGGGCTTTATCCACACCCAACTCAAGCCGAAATCCAACTTTAACCCAACCCAAAGCCGAGGCCCCTTCATTGACACCTTCTATGCATTAGTCTCCTCTGACCTAAGAACCATAAAAAGACCACACAAACAAATATCTAATTTGAACAGAAAAGAAAGAGAAGCCCTCAAGAATCTCATGAATAATCTGGAAATCATCATAAAACCCGCCGACAAGGGTGGAGGCACAGTTCTACTCAAAAGGGACGACTATATCCAAGAGTCCCTAAAAATCTTATCTGACACTGAATATTACACTCTCCTAAGCGAAGACCCAAAACAGGACCATCTGGCAAGACTCACCGATCTACTCAATGGAGCCCTTCAGTCGGGCATCCTAAACAAAAAGGAACATCATTATTTACTTCCCAAAAACCCGAGGACAGCAGTTTTCTATTATCTGCCAAAGATTCACAAAAACCCTACCCATCCGCCGGGACGTCCAATTATCTCAGGTGTGGACTCCCTAACCTCAAATCTCTCTGAATATGTTGATATTCTACTTCAGGATTATGTCAAACTTCTACCAACTTATCTCAGAGATTCAACTGATCTCATCCTACAACTGAAAGGTTTCAAATGGGAACCATCGTACTATCTGGTAACAATGGACGTGACCTCCTTATACACCAATATCTCCCATTCCCTAGGGTTACAAGCAATCCTACAGGTCCTACAGAGTGACCAGAAAATGCCAACCCAACAGATTGATTTTCTACTACAGAGTATCCACTTCATATTAAACCATAATACCTTTGTGTTCCAGACTTCCATCTACTCCCAAAAAAGAGGTACAGCTATGGGGACGAAGTTCGCCCCCAGTTACGCAAACCTCTTTATGGGGGAATTTGAGAAACACTTCATCATGGGCAATTCAGAATTTAATAAAAAGATCAAGATGTTTAAAAGATACATCGACGATCTCTTCCTAATTTGGGACGGAACGGAACAGGAAGCCCGTGACTTTCTGCGAATTATCAACACCAATACTTGGGGCATTACTCTCACCCTAAATATTTCTCCTGCCCGCATCGAATATTTGGACCTACTAATTACATTGGATCCCACTGAATCATCACTCATAACAGAAACATACTTTAAATCCGTCGACGTCAATAGTTTTTTAGAATACTCCAGCTCCCACCACAAGAAATGGCTTAACAACATCCCATACAGCCAGTTCAAACGTCTACGAAAAAATTGCACTTACAAACCGACCTACAAAGAACAGTCAGGAATCCTCAGACAACGGTTTATACAAAAAGGCTACCCCTCCCAAATCATTAAGGACGCCTATCAGAGGTCCAACCAGCTCACCCAGGAAGATTGCCTACTTCCTTCCATTAAACAATCCAATCCAGAGACAAACCGGAACCTCAACTTTATCACCACTTATTCGTCTGACCACAAAACTATCAGATCAGTTCTGAAAAAACACTGGCCTATACTCCTACAAGACCCCTATCTGGCTAAGACCCTCTCCGAGAACCCTATGCTTACATTCAAACGAGCCCCAACTTTAAAAACACTCTTGGCACCAACCAAGATGCGTTCTACCACCAAAAACGCAACTTATAACTCCCAACAGGACACCCTATTTCCATCACTAAAGGGTAATTTCAGATGTAACGGCCCCAGATGTCTGACTTGCGCAAATATGCAACATAAGACACAGACTTTTACATCAAACACTACATCTGAATCATTTCCGATACAGTCCTTTGTTAATTGCGCCTCAGACTTTGTTGTCTATCTATTAGAATGCCCCTGCTCTCTCCAGTATGTTGGACGCACAATCCAACCCTTCAGAGAGAGAATGAATACCCATCGCAGCAAGACAAAAGCGGGCTATCTACTACATAGCGTCTCCAGGCACTTCAAATTCCACCATAATAGAGACCTCTCTCAAGCTAAGGTCAGCATCATAGAGCAAATCCCGAAACACCACCCAAACAGATTGAATCAGCTTACCATAAGAGAAAACTTTTGGATATTCAAATTGAATACCATGAGTCCATTTGGTTTAAATGAACTGTTAGAAAAAATCTGACTGCATTTAGAAGAAATCTGACTACATCTATAAAGATACTTATAAAGATTATACATACTTAAAACATAACCTACAGACCTTTCCTAAATGTGAGCCTTCTCAGTACAACCGGCACCTTATTCGATGTCACTCCATACTGGTTCTGTCCCATTTAAGTCTAATCCTACACACTTAAGCCCTTTTTTTCCTCTATTTTTCTTTTATAAAGCAAAGATTCATAATTTACCCTCTCCCATCCCCTTACCAGCCCCCTCCGATACAACAATCTGCTATCCGCACCGGAGTCCCGTTCATCCCCGCAAGCACACCAGACTACAAAATCTCCCATGCACTACGCATGCGCGCCTTCCCCCAATACTATTTAAACCTCCGTCCGGCCACCGGCAAGCATCAATCTGTCAGCTGCTGCCAGCCGGATCGGACGGAATACCAAGTAAGTCTCTCTCTCTCCCTTTCCTTACGCTCCCCATCAAGACAGCGTTTCCCTCAGTATAATTTACTATGTCTTTCCGCTCATCAGATACCTCATACCACCGGTAATTTCTCACCCAGCATTCCTTCCCCAGTCTCCAGTGCAGAGGTCAGTCAATACACATTACTCAAAGTTTTTTTCCCCTATCATCAAGTGTCTTTCATGACACGTTTCTTTCCCCTCTCCCATTAGCAATTAGCTTACAGTCCTAGCGCAGACTTTCAAGTAAGAGAGGTTAGTAATTTTTAAACATCATTTTATTTATTTATTTATTTGCCTACACTTAGTTCTACTATACATCAATTTAAGATACTATTAAATGAATTTTTAATATATGTCACCACAATTCCCAATATTGTCATCACAATTTCTAATATATGTTATCACAATTATGAATATATGTCATATATGTTTAATAGTTGTGTATTTATTTATATATTTATATATCTCTACACCATTTATGAATTTATATATTTATATATTTTTATGAATTTATATGTTTTAAAACACAAATGTACTTTTATCTATTCTTATCCATTGTTGTTTCTAAAAAATGGTTTTATATAAGCATGATGATTACTTTTATTCATGACATGTACATTACGTATATTTCTTATTACTGTGAGAATCTACTCTTTATAATGACTTGTAGCTGCGGCTCCAGGTACTACTCATCATTTCTACATATTACAGAATCTTCTGGACCTGAAGAAGGGGCTAATTCTGCCCCGAAACGCGTTGTCCGTTGTACCATATATATATATTCTTTTACTGATACCAAAAACCATGATGTAATAAATGTTGTTTAACTGAGAATCTTCATCTGTATACAGTATAATTGCCAATTTCCTACAATAGCAAGTTTGTTATTAAGATACTTACCACAAGCAGCGCGACCGATTCACTGGTTAATCCCTAAAAAGACTCTTTCCATATATAACTGGCTTTATTGCCCGTCAACCAGAGGACGCAGCAGCATGTTTGCTAGACATACATGTCCTTACACTGTCTAGACTTTGTTTCATCTCATTTTTTCCCTTACTATAACCTCTTACACAAGGAGCGCGGTGCAACCCCCCAAGAAATACAGCTCAATGTGATGATATAGTTGTGAAAAATTAAGGTTTATAATGATACAGGCAGTCCCCGGGTTACGTACAAGATAGGGTCCGGAGGTTTGTTCTTAAGTTGAATTTGTATGCAAGTCGAAACTGTATATTTTATCATTGTAGATCCAGACAAAAAAAAATTTGGCCCCAGTGACAATTGCAGTTTAAACATTTTTTGCTGTAATGGGACCAAGGATTATCAATAAAGCTTCATTACAGACACTGCACAGCTGATTATTGCAGCCTGGGACTATAGTAAAGCATTCCGAAAGCTTCACCAGAGGTCACAGGGGTCTGTCTGTAACTATGGGTTGTCTGTAAGTCGGGTGTCCTTAAGTAGGGGACCGCCTGTATTTGAGTTATGTAAGGATGGAAACATCTGTATATATCTGTGTGTATTAATGTAACATTATGAAAATTATAGTGGTTTACTCTTTTTTCCCTCTTTAGTTATATGTCTAGTGGGCCTAGGTCTTGTGGTCTTCTTCTTCAGTTTCCTCCTGTCTATTTTCCGCTCCAAGTACCATGGCTATCCGTACAGGTATGTTCTGGTATCCACTATATTTCTTATACTATAGCATGCACAGACTAGCGAGCAGCTAATAGGCTACATACATATCATATCACACAGATAAATATTTGTCAAATCAGCAAATTTTCATCTATTGTCTATGAGACCTGCCCAATAAAATAGGTGATACATTTATTTTAAAGGGAATCCATCACCACTTTTTAGGTACTTTTTCTCAGATACTCTGCCAAAGCACTTCGGCCCAATATGCATATTTGTAAAGTTTAAGTTTTTCAGTGGAAGGAACGGCAAAGGTGTCGGTGACATGAGTGCGCCTAGGTAGGTAAATTATTGTGATGGATTCCCTTTAAGTAAATGGACCTTGTACTGGTAGTAATAATGGTATTTATGTACATGCCATGATTGGACCAATTGTAGTACATCTGCTGGTTGAAAATGACCTGTAATAGATGAAAGGGGTCCCACAAACACAACCTGGCAGATCAGTTGATTATTATATACAGATAGAAGATTAAATTAGAAGAAAAATTTGTGAAAAATAAATAACTTTTTACTTTTTTGCACATTTGATTCATTGTCCATTTGCTGATATACAGGCGTTCCCCTACTTAAGGACACCCAACTTACAGACAACCCATAATTACAGACAGACCCCTCTGACCTCTGGTGAAGCTCTCTGAATGCTTTACTATAGTCCCAGATTGCAATAATCAGCTGTAAGGAGTCTGTAATGAAGCTTTATTGATAATCCTTGGTCCCATTACAGCAAAAAATGTTTAAACTCCAATTTTCACTGGGGCCAAACATTTTTTTGTCTGAATCTACAATTATAAAATATACAGTTTTGACTTACATACAAATTCAACTTAAGAACAAACCTCCGGACCCTATCTTGTACGTAACCCGGGGACCTGCCTGTACTCTCATCTAATATTATATTATATTAATATTCCAATTACTAACGGGGGCTAGCCAATACACACGTCACCTGTAATATGGTGCGCACACCACCGCCATCACATGAGCAGGAACACATGTTCTTCTTCTTAGATGAACTGTGTGCATCCAGTTGCAAAGCATGAAACAGAGAATTTCTAAAACTGTGAAAAATGTAAGTGCAGGAGCGACTAGAAGACTAGAGCTTGTAATTTACCTTTACACGTGTACACAAGTGCCATGCATAATTACACTTCATATTCAGGTTTAAAAAGCCTATGGATAATTATTCTGATGGTTTTACATGTAATTTAGAGATGTGGAAATTGGTTCTTTGATGTTATGTTATCTTCAATTACTTTGAATATTCCTGACGCCTCTGAGGCTTATTCACAAAGGCAGCAATGTCATACCGATCTCAGGGAAATAAATCTGCTCCAGGTTTGTTCTGCAAAATATACACACACATACAGTAACAAAGGAAAGAGTTCTTATACGTTGGTGTTATTTATCCCCAGACTTCCAAACATCCGGGATTAGTCATTTTAAAGTACAAATGTAAAGTATAAAAACTCTTACCTAACTCTTAGCAAAAATAAGCATTTCTCCAATTTACTATAATTGGCTATCTGCAGGTTTTATTTGCAGAGGTTTTACTTGCCCCTCAGGCTATTCTCCATTTGCCACGCTTTCCAGTTGCCATGGGAAACCATATAGTACAGCTAGAGACCACAGGAGGCTTGTTAAGATGGTCTGTAGGGCCTCTAGCGATGTCACAAACATGTGACCCATCACATGCTTAAGGCCGGCCAATTACAAACAAGTCGTCCTAAATCATTTGAAAATAGTTAGGTTGATGCAAAGGACCTGTAGTGATGTCATAAGCATGTGACTCATCACATGCTACAGATAGGCCAATAACAAACATGCTGTCCTGTTCTGGCTTCAGTGGGGTGAACTGATGTCACAACCAGGAAGTGCCAACCCACATCAGAATAAGCTGAATCCGAATCTAATATTATATATACCAGATATATCTCAGGGTAGGAAGAAGCCAGCAGTATGATACAGGTATCGTGGGCTCTCTACAGCTATGATAACACTATTTTTTGTCAGTAACTTTACAGTTACGCTTCAAGGAATTGTTTCAGCTCACAGATCATGTAGAAACCTAAGATATGGCTTTGTATGTCTGGAGCACCCTCCTTTTTTTACTTTGCGACTCAGAATCTTATTGATATCCTTTGTTTGTGGCCAATTTATTTAAACCATAAGAGCAACGAATTGGTCTAATAGCAATGGTTGAGTGCAGCATCATGTCACTTTTTGGAATTAAACAAATAGAACATATTTAAATACATGTCCCTTTTCCTGCAGTCTACTGTGGGAATTTATCATAAAAAAGTCACAATTCCTGATGCACGGTCATTAGGAGGAGCTGTACAGGAGCAGAAAGGTGGGGGCCGGGAGATGAGGATTGAGCAGCACAGATAAGTCACATGTTGTTTTTGAAACGCATCCAAACCAAACCCTAACCCCTGGGACTACACAGAGGATTCTGTCAGGGTATAGGGTCTGATGTTTTAGAAGTCTTTTAATAATAATCCAGGATTCTACTGTGCTTAATGGAGATCCGCAAGTCCATAGAAGTCAATGGAGCATAGGATGGATCTCCTGTGGAATGAGGGGATACATATTTTTAATGACACAACCCTTTTAACACTGATTTACTTAAATGTTTATTTGTCTGATTAATTGTACTTTATTCCAAGCTGATATTTAGAATATCATTCATATTTTGTAATGCTGTATTAGCCAGGAAGATTTGCTTGAAGGCAAAGTTTGTGTGTGATGCTATAAGAGGGCATACGGTCTGTTTGAAATAAAAGAGGTCATGAAAGTATGCTTTAGGCTGAAAACTATCCAGATTTTCTCTGTATATCATCAGGACCAGCACATAAAATAACCCTAAGTTACCTGGAAAAGCCCCGAATAATTTGTAGTACTATACACAGCGGTTGTAAGGGATGAGCAGTCCAGCATCTGATAAAGAGAGTTGCTGAGCTCTCCATTCACTTTATGTCATCGGGTGCTGGATTTTACATTGTAAAGGCCATCTTCACACAAGGTGGATTTGCTATGTGAGAATTCAATTTGGTAAATTTGCATTATTATACAGTAATAGTGTATGGGGTTGATAACAATCAGATACACACAGCAGATTTATGATCCACAGCAATTAAAGGAAATTATTATGAGGAAATACAAAGTTTCACCTCCACCCATCCCCCCTCCCTGCCAAGGCAAAATAGCATCATTAGAGATGAACGGACCCCCACGTTTGTGTTTGGGTTTCTGGTTCAGCCACGCAACCCAATATATTGGCGGCCGAATAGCCAGTCTGGCAAATTGGTTCTCCTAGCAACTAGCTAAGGCTATGATTTGCCAGGGGGACACCCAAACTGCTCATTTTAATCATCATACCTGCCAAGACCCCTCTGAAATTTCCTAAATGCTCATTTGTAAATGATTGTATTGTATATATGTACAGATTAATGAATAGCTCAAAGTCTTATTATATAGTAGTGTAATTAGTATGATATAATTAATAACAATAATACCAGTGCATTCACGCATTATATACTCTGTTTTTCTTTTCAGTTTTTTAATTAAGTGAAATATACGGGTATTCCCAAGATGTCACTGTTAATGCTGAAGACAAAGTATTCCTGCTGGAGCACATGGCGTCTCGATCCATTATTTCCCTTGGCTTGCCATTTGTTTATTTTATGTTTTAGTGTCGTGGTGTATTCATTTCTGAGTGAATTTTTATTAATGAAAATGTAATTAGACTTTTACTTTTAAATCTGCATTTCCAGAGCTAAAATCTCCACATTAAATGTAGTAAGTTTACTTCTGTTTTCTCCTCTAGACGGCCTATATAATGCAATCATCTAGTCAGTGTGAACTATCACCAAACATATAAATGGCTGTCAATGCTTCCCTGCCTGGATTTCTATCCTTGTGATATTCACTCTACGATGCTAGCTTAATAAAGAACATCACCTATAGTCTTGAGACCACTGATATAAAGAGGCATGTACCCAAAATTTAGCAAGAGCTAAATACCTTCCACATGATGTTTCTTTCATGGCTCAGCACGGTGGCATCAACCAGAAAATCAACTTTGAAGTGAGATGTAATTTGGATGTGTAAAGTTACAGTTAGAGAATTTAGTACTAAAGTCAAGCTCTCCATTCTGCAGAATGAGAATTGGTGACATAAGTGAAGCTTAGTTTAATTTTTCAGCCAATTTCTTAAAACTAATTTTGCTGGACAGTCCCCCTAAAGATGGTTAAGGAGAACCATCATAATGTATGAAGTACAGGCAGTCCCCGACTGACAGGTAGATGACTCCTAGTTACAGAAGGTAATTTACTGTACTTTAGCCCCTGGCTGCTATGATAAACTGTGGAGTTATCAGAGATGCCTGCAATGAATCCTTGTCCCAACTCAACCCAAAATTTTGAAAATACAGCTGCAACATGTCCAGAAGTCGTCTTCTGCTTAATTTCTCCTCCCCTCATTTCCCTTCCTCCTCCCTCAGCCTCTCCCCTGCTCCCTCCCCCGCTTACATCAGCTCACTGCTACAAGCAATTCTCATTTCAACTGCCCCTGTATAAATCTTTTAACTACTTCTCAAAAAGTGATTACATTTGTCCTCTTTTTCTCTAAAACCCACTATAGGAGCTATAATGCAGGTCTTGGACACAATTAGTAATACAAGATTCATAGTCCATTAAATGTGCATGCTAGATAAATATGACAATAAATGTACTTTTCCATTAAACAGTAATTTAACTGGAACTATTATCTATTGGCTAGAATTGCTTTTATGTTAATGGTTTACAGCAACGTCTGAGCATTTCCATACACATTGTATATCACAAGTCAGTGAAAGTTTTTTTCATTAATATGTGACCTGCATTTCCAAAATATTAGTAGGAAGTTATTTCTCTGTGTTGGGCATCTGTTACATTAGGAATGACAATGTATTGTATAAGTTATCAGGATGAAAGGTCTCATGTTTATGAATGCAGGTTTATGAATGGTTTCATTGTATAACATTATTTATTACGCTTGTAATTGTTTTGTTATGTCACATTATGTTTCTTTATTAAAATACTAAGTGCATTTGTGTTTGGAATTTTATTATGTTTTTCTACAAATGTTTAGGAAACTTAGAATCTATAATTGAAGGTTTATAACTGCTGACCATATTATCTGCCAGCTGTTATTGGTACTTTCCACTCCAGTCAGATGATGGAATCAGGATGCATTTATGCGCTTGTGTGACTTGCCTGGCACATTGATGAAAGCCAATTGCAGGATATTTCAACAGCAAGGACCTGCATATCATCTTAATCCTTAAACGACCTGTGACATAATAGCAGACGTAATAGGTTCGCCTGCGGGTGCATGCAGAGGACTCAAGGGCTGAGCCCTTTCCATAGCCAGAAAGTCTTTGTGCATACCGCAGCAAAGGCTTACCGGCAACACCCGCGATCGGTTCTAGCATCGATCACGGTTGTGAAACCGCACATCGCAGCCGGCAAATCTGCCGGAGACTTCAATAAGATGGCGGCGCATGGGCTACACCATCTTGTTGGAGATCGTCGCTCCCCGTGACATCATCGGGTATCGGCGATCAGTTGCCATGACAGCTTTCCGAAGACTCGAGGCTGTCTCGTTTAAATTCATTGATTACAATGTGTGATTCCCACATTGTAATGAATGAGGAGGAAAATCCCCATATACTGCCATACAGTGGTATGGCAGTATGTGGTAGGATCAGACAATCTAGGGTGAAAGTAACATAGGGGGTCTGAAAAACAAAAAATTCAAATCACCCCCTTTCCTTAAAACTGATATAAATAAACAGTAAAATAAAAATCATAAACACATTAGGTATTGCCACGTCCCAAAAAGTCCGATCTATCAAAATATAAAAATGGTTTTTCACTGCGTTTAACCCCGAAACTGAAAATAGCGACCAAATTTGAAAATGGCACTTTTTTGCCATAAAAAAAATTCAATAAAAAGTGAGAGGGTTGCACAGTCCTAAAAATGGTAGCATTGAAAACTTCATCGAAAGTCGCAAAAAATTACCTCGCCCACAGCTCTGTACACCAAAGTATAAAAAGGTTATTAGCGCCAGAAATGACAAAATCTAAAAACAAAATTTTCTACAGGAGGTTTTAATTTTTGCTAATTTATGAAAACATTATAAAACCTATATACATTTGGTATCCCCCGGATCGCACAAACCCAAAGAATAAAGTAGACATGTCATTTGGGGCGCACAGTGAAAACCGTAAAATCCAAGCCCTCAAGAAATCTGTGCAGATTCGTTTATTCACCAGTTTCGATGCATTTGGAATTTTTTTCCCGCTTTCCAGTACATTGAATGGAATATTCAATACCATCACTATGAAGTGCATTTTGTGCAATTTGTTATGCAGAAAACAAGCTGTCACAGAGCTCTTTACGTATAAAATAAAAAGTTACACTTTAAAGGGTTAAAAGTGCAAGGATATTGTCTTACCAGTCAGTTTTCACCATTAACATTTGGGGTCAAGTACTAGAAGGAGTCGTCATGGAAACACAGCAGAAAACTAAAAGTAATAGAAGGCAGGAACAAAACACAACAATGAATCAGGGCTCCCACGCAGGACTCTAAGACTTCATTCCATGGAAGAAGACGTATTTTATCGCTAGGCTTCTGCTGGAATTGGCCGGCGACACTGGCTCCTTAAATCTCACGGATACAACACGACAGATCTCTAAAAGAGTGGACAGCGGACCGAGGTAAGTGACCTGGCAGCCTCAACCACGGAGAGGGGTCACGAACCACAGGGTCACATGTTGACATTTGAATTAGATTGCTACAGTCTCAAGGGAACTTCATCTATAGCCACTAGCGTATATGGGAACACTTAAAGCGTAACCGTCATTTCACATGATTTTGATATCGTGGGGCGGGGGGGGGAGTTGTGAACATTCTTCTAAAATTTCATTAAGAAATTCTCCTTAGCTTGTAAAAAAACAGACTGCAATGTGCCCCTCACTTACTTCTATGTTTCTATGAAAAATCTACAGGAATGAAGACGCGACTTTCTCTACTCTCTTCTCATGTTGCTTACACAGCTGTGAGCGTTAACCCTTCCTGCTCCCTCTGTGGCTGCAGTATGCTTTGAACACTATATTCAAGCATCAAGCTGAAAGTGAGGGGTTAATCGTCATTGCCAGAGCTGTTTAAACACACACACATGGAGATTAGATATAAGCTCATGCAGTCTACATAGACACACTTTGGGGCTCATTTACTAAGGGTCCGCACTTTCTTACTGAACGCCGCTGGCTTGCATGCGACCGAAATCGGGCGGCGCGCCGTCAGGCAACCCAACGGATTCGGACTAACCGCGGAATTTAAAAAAGGATTTGTGTCGCAAGATCAAGCACTCACATGCACCAGGAAGAAGAAGGTGATCTCCAGACGGACTTCGGCGCAGCAGCGACACATGCAGGAACTCGGACGCACGATGTTAGTGGATCGTGCCGGACCCGAATCCTTGTCGGACAACGCACCACGGGATCGAAACTCGACCGGGTAAGTAAATGTGCCCCACTGTACAGGCTAGAATTCACATCTCTATGGGAGAGAGTAACTTGATTTTTTGTTACCAACTAAGCAGAATTTGTTAATGAAGTATATTTCACCACATCCCTCCACACGCAATATTAACACTGATCTCAACTGCTGGTTACGCTATAAGTGTGTTTAGGGTATCATTTTCGTAATCTCTCATTGTATTCCTTACATTTATAACAGGTCAATCATTTTCCTAGTCCTTTTTAAAAAGCCACCTCTGCTAGTACAAGCAGAAGTATGCCTGTTTAGGTTAGTTTTATTCTTTATTTTATACAAATGAAATGGCATAAAGGACTAATAAACATCACAAAAGATCATAATTCAAGCAATATATACATAGTTCAACATATACCCTTTGTGTATTCAATTCCTTATTCCTTACACCACAAATCTGTGCATAGACTTTTCCCCACAAAGACACTCCCCCTTTTTAAAGGTCACGCCTCTTTTCTCATACTATTTGCTAAAGTGTCTAAAAACTGATTTGGTGTATCCAACTACCCTAGATGTTATTAAACCCAACTAGGCATCCCATTGCAATATAAAAACTTATAAACCCCTATATGGCAAGCATAAGTCGAGTAAACGTACACCGATAACCGTCGTGGATAATGTTCCCATTAATTAAATCAAAATGTTTTTAGATGGCCAGACTAATAAACCTAGCTCAGTTCTACCCAATACCTATGGTACTCAGTATATAACCTATCCTTACATAAAAAAAAACTATATAAAATATAACAATGATTCAATAAAAATATGGAGCACCTTATTGCATCATTATTTAATGATGGGGAGGGCAGCCAACATTTTTCAACAAACTCACATGGGCCAGTCAGAGATAGTTACAGGGCCGAATATGGCTTGTGAGCCGTGCAATGCCCAGGACTGATCTAGAAGACCATGTCTACTCCTTTTTAAGAGAGGCATTTTTGACAGAAACAGGGATGGCAAATTACAAGAGTGTGCCAATAATTTCTTATTTGTATCCTACTGGCATCACCCTCTGCACAGTTATCTTAAGGGCATACAGAGCTACACATACTGAGACAATCCCGTTTAAATGACATCTACCACCAGTTTTACTGGTTGTAGACTGTCGTACTTGTTACCTTAGGGAGGTCCTGGCACTTGTTTTCATATTATTTAGAAGCTCTGTGATCTTAAAAAATAAGTTTATAAAAATAGGTAAATCAGCCAGAGGTGCTCCACCCTACGTCACCAGAGCGTCATGTGCTTCGGGCCATTCATAAATTATGCATGCCCCCGTTATCAATATTTATCCCAAGTGCCACCCGCAAAAGCCACAGCATTCTGGTGACTAGCCAGGTTTCCTTGTGCTGCTGCACTGGTCTCCAGCCAGCAGCATAATGAAGTGTTACGGCGCATGCGCAAGACTTGCAGACAGCTGGGTGACGTCACCTGCAGTCTGCAGCTCTTGCGGGTGGCACTAGGGATGAGTATAGATAATAGTTTAGATATAGTTTATGACCTACATCACTGATTTACATACTTTTAGAAACTTATTTTCTCAGGATCACGGATCTTGTAAAGAAAATGAAAACAAGTGCCAGGACCAGGTAACAAGCATGACACTGCGAGCAATCTACCTCCTGTAAATCTGGTGGTAGATGTCCTTTAAGTTTTCCCTAGCAGTACTGTAGGTCAAATATGAAAAAAAACATTGCAGTAGGTTCTTTTCCTAAGTCCAAGTGCTGCTGGATTCTGCATGAAAATGACGTCATAAATATGGAACAATCACCTTTCTCTTCAATGTCTTTGCAGCACATATAAAAGATTATAAATGTGATAGCTGTATAAAGCTAAATATTATTCACAATGATGACAGAGCAGCAATTTTATGCCTCCGCTTACAAATGTCTCCTTATTCCATGTCAGATTTAGAATCCTCTGCATTTCATTTCAGACTTCATAACAATGTGTTATTTCATTCAGATGCTATCAGAAAAGCTGACACCATTTTCTCCTCATTTTTTAATACATCTTTTGCTCAATCGATAGTTAAATGGCTGAACTTGACAGTTGATAAAATTGCCTGGAAAATAAAAATCTTTGCAAAATATATGATTGACACGAAAGGTGAGTAAGAAACTTCAGCATTGCAGATGAGACCCATGTGTTTTATGTTGGGATGTAAAGAAGTACAATATGAAACATTCTGCAGTTTTTGCTTAGAAAAAGTTCAATGTTTTTGGATGCATCAATAAACTTGTCAACAACACAGAAGCCAATTCCAGCAAAGAACAGAAAAAATAAGATATTTACTTACCATTCTTGTGTGGACCGGGCTGATGGCGCCAGCAACAGTACAAGGTAAACATGGCCAGATGGTGTCTACTGGGCTTGGTGGACCTGAAACACTAGGCCATGGGCCAGTTTTCTCCAGTGTGTAGGGTGGTGCTGGGAAGTCACAGTCAAACTACTTCTGCTTACCTAATACAACATTAGATTTAATGTTGTACCAGGCATGCGGCACTCGACCGATGGGTCTGCCTCTGTAAACAAACAGGGACGGGGCGGGACTACAGGAAGGGGGTAAGCATTACTTGTTTTTTGTTTATACAGCCCCCCCAGCCCTGATTTATTTTTTTTGCAAAGCCCAGACAACCCATTTAAGTGAAGAGACTACAAGTAAATAGGAAGGTTGTACTATTACCTATCTGAAATCATCTGAAGTTGCTGTAATATGGATGTATCCACAATCTGGAGAGCCTATATTCATGCATTTTCATTTTGTGCCTGAGATTATGACATTGAGAGAACAAAGAAAGACAATCCATTTCCAGAAAGATACATAAAAATCTCATAACCCTTTTTAATGCAAGTCATCAAGGCTCTTTAGGGCTCATTTATCATTAGTCAGGACATCTGTGTGGGTCTTTTCTTGTTTTTTCTAGATTTTGGAATTGTTTGAGTTTTCTCAGAAGTTGATATATAAGGTAGCTGAGTCGGTGGAGTTTTTGCGATTTTTAAAGTACATCTACCCTCAGTTTGACAGACGGTAGATGTCCAGCATTACATGCCCGTTTCTAACTGTTTGCAGTGCATAAGGAAAGGGTACGTTTGCAGAGAAATTGACTTTTAGTCTCAGGTGAAGTAAGCCCGAGTGCCTCTCAGCATTGCTGCGTTTTTAATTTATTCCAACCCCAGTGTAATCGTACCTCCTGTTCCCAGCTGGAAGCAGGAGTTACAGTCACAGCAGGAAGGCGGAATACATTAAAACCAGGCGATGCCGATTGGCGCTCAGATGGTGTAAGCCTTAGTGCGGGGGGCGTAACTCGAGAGGGTGCAGAGGGTGCGGTCGTTACCGTGCTCAGGGTACTGAGCATGGTACCGAGGCTAAGGGGCCCATAAGGGGTCACTTTCCCATATGAGAAGAACAGTACTATAAACCATACATTATAGTCAGGGGCCTGGCACAGACTTTGCATTGGGGCCCAGCAGCTTTAAGTTACACCACTACCTAAGCGCCTATGGCTCACTGACATATTATTTAAAGGTTATTTTATCTGCAAATGTGTCCTTTCTTTATGCACTGAAAACAGTTCTGCTTAGAGCAAATAGAAACGGGCATGTAATGGTCGCACAAAAGTAGAACAAAAGTCTCAAGCTCTGCTGCAAAACTGGAGTCCAAGCACGGGGTGCACTTACGCCTGGGAACCACGCAAATTGGCCCTTGAGCTCTGGCCATTTACGCAAAATGGCGTTTTTATGCTACTCCCCTAGCACAGAGAACACCCATTCAACCCAATTCTCGTGACAGGGAAACCAAATGCATCCGAATCCCAAACGCTACAAACAACCCATGCAAAGCCCAGGGGGTGCACAACCACACTATGTAACACCCTTCAACTTACGTGCCTGTGGAAAGCTACTGCACAAAGCCACTCTGCACTCCGATACAGTCTCACTTTTCACAGCTGCCACCACATGTTTTTTTTTTCTGTCATGATGGCATGCAGATGATCTTGCCTATTTGTTGCAATAAAACAAAGCGTGAAAAAATTTTAAAGGGTTTAAATACTTTCCATTCCCACTCCAGATGTAAAAGTATGCCATTGACACACTATTACTTATATTTAGCAATGACAGGGCCTGGAGTCTTATAAAGACTCAAGGCTGTCATGGCAACTGATTGCTACTCCTTACTGTCAAGGGGAGCAACCTTTCTGACTGCTGCCGCTGGGTTTTAACTGCTAGCACCATGGGTGTTACCGGTGGGTGTTTGCTGCAATATGCAGTAAACATCAGGTCTGTATGAAGAGGGCTCAGCTCTTGAGCCCTCTTCATACATCCTTAACGTCATATAGTGCTAAGGAGTTTACACTCTGATAAATGTTGATTAGAAGTCTTTGTATTTTTAGATAGTAAGGAATAACAAAATAAGACACTACATATATATTTGTTCTAAAAGGGGTTGGCCAAGTTAAAAAAATATATATATATATGGTGACGGGTCTATGAAAACAATAAAAGAAACCTAACCTGACCACCTCCCTCGCCTGTCAGTGCCGTGCCCCTGTTTGTTTACAGAGGCAGGCGCTTCTGTGTGACTACTGCCACTCCGATAAACATTGAATGTGATGCTGTTTCAGGCTTGCGGCAGTGGACAGATGGACATGCCTTCCTCTGTAAACAAAAAGGTACAGGTAAGGATCATTTTTTCTTATTGTTTTTACATCCCCCCTCCACCAGGCTGGATATATAGCCCGGACAACCCCTTTCAGGCTTAAATTAGATATGTTTTCTTTAGGTATGTCCTTTTAGGTAAGTCATTATGGTTTAGTAAAAGGCTCTCCTTACCTTCTACATTACCAGTATGGGATAATTTACAGGCACTATATGTGTACTTACTGTATAGAAATTCTAAATGTCCATGTTACTTGTGATGCAGAAATGTACAAAATAGCCCAGACTTTGGGTCATATGTTGGTTGTTCTTTTATGTGCAAACTGCTTGCACATAAATTTAATAAGTGTTGCACGCAACTCATTTGTGTTGTGACTGCAGGAGAAAGAGCAGAAAAAAAATGCTCAGAGAAGCTGCTCCACTTAATGAAATATGTTACAATGTGTACTGTTGTCACCTGCTCTATTCATGTATGGGTAAAAGGCTAAAAAGGTTAAGTTACACTATAACCCTGTAACCACAAAATGTTATATAACTGGATATTTATTTAGAGTAAATTTCATACAGTGTGTAATGGCGTTTTTCAGGCGGGTTACCCAAATTTTTCCGTAATTGCCCTGGACCGGGGTAAGTAAATCTGCCCCATTAAATCAAAGGTTTAAATTTTCACTTTGTCCTTTGTAATTAATCAAGTGCTTTCATTACTGTAGGCTTCTTTCTACTTCTTATGGGTATGCAGCCAACAAATATTAGAGTTAAACTAAAATTGTTATTCTAAAGAACTTGTAATTTCACGAGTTTACCTTGAAAGCTTCCTTTTCCATCTGGAGCTTTCCGACCAGAACCAAACTTGTCTAGAGGGAACTGTCATGCTGCTTGCAGTTTTGACTTCAGAGCTCGCAGATAAAGTTCTTGCACATCAGCTACCAAGTGTAAGGCATATGATTATTATGAAAATTAGAAAATGTTTGTTCTATACACCAATAAAAGTTTAGAGGTCTAGAGGCAACAATTGAAAAACAATACTCGGCCATCTGTTGGTGAAACATTCCTCCAAGGAAAGCAACCAAATCTGCATTTAATTTAACAACTGATATGCATTACTTAAATAATGAACAATTCCCTGAAATCTATGAAGAATAACTGAACATAACTAATCAGGGAATTCATGTATTAATGCATAATGTGTTTTTTCCTTACAGGATCCGCAATCTTGGCCAAACCCAGACCTGAGTCCAAACACCCCCATGGTGTTAATCTTTTAAATGGGTCTGCTCACCACTAGTAACATCAATAGGTGCTGGCAGGTGGTATCTTTACATGATGCATTTGGTAATAAACTTGTCACTCCTGTGAAATAAATGCACCCAATGGGGGTCATTTACTAAGGGTCTGATTCGCGCATTTTCGTCGGGTTTCCCGTATCTTTACAATTTGCAACGTTTTTCCCTGAATTGCCCCGGGATTTTGCCGCACGCGATCGGATTGTGGCGCATCGGCGTCGGAAAACCGGTTTGTGGCCGTCGGAAAACCCAACGGATTCGGCAAAACCGCAGATTTTTTTTTTTTAAATTGTGTCGCTTGACACGCGCTTACCTGCACCATGAATAGGATAGTGAACTCCGGCGGAATTCAGTGCAGCAGCGAAACCTGGTGCACATCGGGCGTACTAGCTTAGTGAATCGCCAGAAGATCTGAATCATTGACGGGCAACGCGCCGCTGGATCGCTACAGGACCGGGTAAGTAAATCTGCTCCAATGTGTGTGTTATCGTTGGTCCCCCAAACCCAGACTTCTGACTGTGTTCTGCAAACCCAAACCTGCAGTCTTCAGTAGAAACCCAAACATTGTGGTTTGGGTCTGCTCATCACTACATTTCTGTTTTTTACTCTCTTCCTTCCAAAAACTTTGTATTATATTAGCATTTACAGAGATTTATAAAGGCTTGTTATTTACAGGACAAATTGTACTTTTTAATATTCCATACCATGAACTGGGAAGCTGGAAAGATTTCAAGTGAGGTGAAACTTTTCCAAGTGAGGGATACATTTTAGTGGGATGTTCTGGCATTTTATTGCTATCAGTTTTGGACCTATTTAAGATTTTGCTCACTTTAAATATCAATGGATGGAAAAATGGGGAAAAAAAAGCTGCAATTCGTACATTTGGTTTCTATTTTCCATTACGGCATTCATGGGATAGGATTATTGTTTCTATACTTGACTGGCAATTTTGGGACGGGGGAATACCTAACTAGGGGGTCATTTAAACTTTAAACTTTTTACAGTTCTGTAATTCTGTTTTTTATTACTATTATTAAAGGCCCCCAAGGATACTGTAATGCGGGGGGTTCTGATCCCTCCCACAATATGCTATAATATTATTGTATTGATCTGTGATAATGTGCCTCAGACAGACCATTACAGATTAGGCCTAATTTATAAGACTCAGGCTGCTATGGCAACCAATTGGCGCCCACATACAATGTCAGGTTTTGCCATTTAAAGTTGGCGGCGCCCACTGCAGCACTTAACAGTTTTACTGATCAGTGCCAGCAGTTATCTGTTTTTAACGGGTTACAAAGTCACAATTGTGAAGGAATTGTTTCAGAATACAATGGGTACAGAAAGTATTCAGACACCTTTAAATTTTTCTTTGTTTCATTTTAATTGGTAAGATCAAAAATTTTTTTGCTCATAAATGCTTACTCAATTGTGAAAGGAAAAAAACAGAAATGTAAATATTTTTGATATTTTATTAAACAAGAAAAACTGATATATCACAGACCCTTTGCTGTGACACTTATATTTAACTCACATTCTGTGCATTTCCTTATGAGCCTCCTTTAGATGGTAATACTCCTTCAGTGGAGTCAGGCTGTGTCTATATAAGACCTCACAGCGTACAGTGCATGTCAGAGCACATGAGAATCGTGAGGTCTAAGGAACTGCCCAAGGAGGTCAGAGACAGAACTGTGGCAAGGCTTGGATCTGGCCAAGATTACATAAGAATTTCTGCAGCACTCAAGGTACCTGTGGGGAAAACTACAACTCTTTCTTGACCTGGCCATCCAGCAAAACATGAGCAATCATGGGAAGAGCCTTAGTGAGAGAGGTAAAGAAGAACCCCAAGATCATTGTGGCTGAGCTCTAGAGATGCAGTATGGAGATGCGAGAAAGTTCCACAAAGTCAACTATTGCTGCAGCCCTCCACAGTAGTGGCTTTATGGCGGAGTCTGCCGACAGAAGCCTCTACTCCAGTGGTCCCCAAACTACGGCCCGCGGGCCACATGCGGCCCGCGGACCGTTTTTATCCGGCCCCTTGGGGCGCCAGCGGCTCCTGCTGAGGCCCCCGGCAAGTCGCGGCAGTCAGGCAGGAGCCTCCGTCCGTCCGGACAGGAAGCTCCTGCCCGCCACTGAATAGTGCTCGACGCGGCCGATACAGCCGCTCGAGCACTATTATTACAGGTGGAGCGATGTGGCCGGAAGACGACCCCGGCGCACATCGCTCCGTGAACCTGAGTGTGCGGCCGCGTGATGACGTCATCACGCGGCCGCGCACTTCTTCCCGGCCGACAGCAGCCCGAAGATAGAAGACTCGGGAGCCGCTGCCAGAGGTGAGTATAGGATTTTTTTTTTAACCAGCAGCAAATATATTTTGGCTGCCGGGGGGCCCAGATATAAAAAAAATAATTAATTATGGGGGCCTTAAATATAGTATAGGGCAGTATAGGGAACAATTAATAATGGAGGGGCAGTATAGGGAATAATTAATGATGGAGGGGCAGTATAGGGAATAATTCATGATGGAGGGGCAGTATAGGGAACAATTAATGATGGAGGGGCAGTATAGGGAACAATTAATGATGGAGGGGCAGTATAGGGAACAATTAATGATGGAGGGGCAGTATAGGGAATAATTAATGATAGAGGGGCAGTATAGGGAATAATTAATGGTGGAGGGGCAGTATAGGGAATAATTAATGATGGAGGGGCAGTATAGGGAACAATTAATGATGGAGGGGCAGTATAGGGAATAATTAATGATGGAGGGGCAGTATAGGGAACAATTAATGATGGAGGGGCAGTATGGGGAATAATTAATGATGGAGGGGCAGTATGGGGAATAATTAATGATGGAGGGGCAGTATAGGGAACAATTAATGATGGAGGGGCAGTATAGGGAATAATTAATGATAGAGGGGCAGTATAGGGAATAATTAATGATGGAGGGGCAGTATAGGGAATAATTAATGATGGAGGGGCAGTATGGGGAATAATTAATGATGGAGGGGCAGTATGGGGAATAATTAATGATGGAGGGGCAGTATGGGGAATAATTAATGATGGAGGGGCAGTATAGGAAATAATTAATGGTGGAGGGGCAGTATAGGGAACAATTAATGATGGAGGGGCAGTATAGGGAATAATTAATGATGGAGGGGCAGTATGGGGAATAATTAATGATGGAGGGGCAGTATGGGGAATAATTAATGATGGAGGGGCAGTGTGAGAAATAAATAATGATGGAGGAGCAGTATAGGGAATAATTAATGGTGGATGGGCAGTATGGGAAATAATGATGGAGGGGCAGTATGGGAAATAATTAATGATGGAGGGGGCAGTATAGGGAATAATTAATGATGGAGGGGCAGTATGAGAAATAATTGATGGAGGTGCAGTATGGACAATAATTACTGATGGAGGGGCAGTATGGGAAATAATTAATGATGGAGGGGCAGTATAGGGAATAATTAATGATGGAGGAGCAGTATAGGGAATAATGATGGAGGAGCAGTATAGGGAATAATGATGGCGGTGCAGTACAGAAAATAATTAATGATAGATGGGCAGTATAGGAAATAATAAGTGGTGGGGGGAAGCATAGGAAATAATTAATGATGAAGGAGCAGTATAGGATATGTGCAGTGTACAGAGGAATTTCTTAATTTTTTTAATTTTTTAACTTTAGTCCGGCCCTTCAACGGTCTGAGAGGGACCGTGAACGGCCCTCTATGTAAAAAGTTTGGGGACCCCTGCTCTACTCATTGCAAGATATATTAAAGCCTGCATACTCCAGCCACTCCTCCAGCCACCTCCAGCCTCCTCCAGCCACTCTTGTTCAGCAGCTTGACACTAGGATTGTATGTTTCACTTGCAAGGTGTTTCTATTCAGTACTGAGCAAGGGCCTGAATACTTATGACATTTGATATTTCAGTTTTTCTAGTTTAATAAATTAGCAAAAATATCTACATTTCTGTTTTTTCTGTCAAGATGGAGTGTACCTTAATGAACAAAAAATAAGTTTTTTTGACCTTACCAATTGGCTGCAATGAAACAAAGAGTTAAAAATATAAAGGGGTCTGAATACTTCCCCCACCCACAGTTTTTTTGTTTTTGCCAGTAAAAACTACTAGAATTTTAGAATTGTTTTCATAATATTACTTTGAATGTCAGAAGCTGCTGTACTTTGCAAACTATTGTTCACACACTTAGCATAATGTAAACTGCTCATCTAACAGGAGAGCAAAGAGTTTTCCAAAGAATCCGAGACACAATTTAAAAATATTTTGTAAAATGTGAAATGACAAGTAATATTGCAGACAACTGTTAGCTCGTGACTGCATAGGACAGCAGCAATGTGAAAATCTCAACTATGCAACTCAACTTGACAACTTCAAGCCTTTCAAGAGATTTATCAGAGGACAATGACATCCTCTTACAAGACTTGACTGCTCAGATTAGCATTGTTACCCAGCAGCGCTGTCCTTGGCTAGTACTGATGTGAGTCATGACAATGTATTGTATAAGCACATACTTGTATAACACACATCCTTGAAAACTGTACCAATGAAAACTCGATTCGAACAAATACTGTTATAAACAATAAAACAAGGATAAATTGTTCATAAAGTGTAAATGTAAAGTTTATAAGGTTTTTCCCATAGCTGCAATAGCTGAAAACTAACATTTTCCCAGTATTCATTACCATATTGCAGCTGTTTTTCTTCTAATAGTCTGTTTTCTGTGTGCCTCAGCCTCTTTGCCCTCTGCCAAGCATTGTGGTCGCTAAGAGCAGTCTGTAAAGTGAAACCCTATGGGCCTGAGGGTTAGGGTGAGGGAGAGGCTATGCAGTGCTCCACTGTTTCTTCTCAGTGCTCTGCTCCTTCATGTCTACTGTCTCCACATTGCTCTTATGTTCCCACAAACAGTGCACCTACCCCTAGGAGCTTCTCAGTTTAAAAAAATAATCTTGTGTGCACAGAATATCATCCATAAACCTGTTCTGCAAACCAACTTCATCTCTCTACAATGCTATAGTTTGATCAGTGAACAGAAGGAGGTAGGACCAGCACAGCAGTTTCATATACAGGATGATCCATGTGCTATGTCTCCTCTGTTCTCTGTCCTTCCCCCACTGTCTTAGGTGAAGGGAGGGTTCGGTGGGGGGTGGGAGCTGAACAGTCTGGCTGACACATCTATTATAGAAAGTAGTGTGTATGGTAGCCATAAGGCTGAAATAGATTAAGGTTATATGTGTGTAACAGTAAGTATGGGTGTGAGGATGTAAACTGACATTGAATTTATCTGTCAGATTAGGGTCACATCTGTGTTGTACAGCAGTAACACTAAGGAGATGGTTCAGCCTGAGGTTCTGGGTTGGGCTGCCAAGAATAACGCATTAGAAAAAAGCTCAGCATTATGTGAAGTATAACACCCAGGGAGTGCACACCCACTTCAGCAGAAGCTGAATATAATTTATAAGTAGAGCTTATAGATCTATCAGGCTGTATCTCAGGCTAGGAAGCCTTTCTGGAGATTTATCACAGGAAAATAACATTCTCTTGTAAGTGTGTGTAATAATCAATGTGTATAGGTCAATGTAACTGTAATGAATGTTAGTATAGATGTGAGGGTGTAAAACTGACATTGAATGTATCTGTCAGGTTAGAGTCACATATATGTTGTACAGTAGTAACGCTGAGATGGTTCAGCCACTATGGCCTCAGTACGTTTAGCTGATGTAACACCGAGGAAGTGTCCGCCCACTTTAGCAGAAGCTGAAGACAATTTTATAAGTAGAGCTGATAGATATATCAGGCTGGATCTCAGGCTTTTTCCTAGCTTGAGATCCAGCCTGATATATCATAGGTATTGGTGGAATTGTTGTCAAAGTCTCTCTCTAGCTGCGTTAAAACAATTTTTGGTCAGCTAATTTTGGAGTTATGCATTAAGAAAATATTCTGTTCTGCAGGTATCACAGTGGGATTGTTATAATGAGCTTATAGCAAATTAAAACATTACTTTTCATCAGACCTTTGTGATTCGGATACAGTTTGCCACATATTTTGCCCGGATCGTTTTTAGCTTTGAGAATCCTGGATGTCACTACTGTATATATAACCACAGTATAGGCTGTAAATGTTATAGCTAGGTATCAAAGTGAGCGTATGCAATGGACTCTAATCACTATGGTTAATGTGATATCAAGCAGGTGTATTATGCACATTCTAGAGGTAACAGCTGGGAGGGAATGGGATGCCAGCATATGCATCACAAATAAACTTTGGGTTTAAACTGTAGCAACTATAATAAGCATAAATCTTTATCTAAATGGGTTACTGGATGCAAAGTTAAAAGACAGCAAAAAAAACATAAATGATGATACATGAATAGCTGTGAAGACTAGGACATTACTTCTTTTACAGAACTTTGAATAAATTGCCTACTTTTTAATTGTTTTAGAACTCTATACACAATAAAAAGTACTATGATCATATTTTATTACAAGGAGGAATAAAACTTGAAATAAAACATATTTCCCTGAATTGCACCACATTTACCATATCGATGGAGCAATTTTCACACCATTCTTGATACCCCATTTCCCTGTTAGAGTGTGCACCTCATCATGAAGTAGGCCAACGGCTGTGGCAAACCTTACAGCAATCCAGCAGCGGGTTCAAGTTATTTGTAGGAGACTTTCGATGCTGTGACAGATGCAATTTTTTTTTAAAATCACATTCATTAAATGGAAACAGCTTGCACAGGTATTTAAAATGGGTCCGCACCACTATTGTGTCGCACGTGACTCTTTTGTGGAGCAGCTGCACTGGCCTCCATGTGGCACAAATAAGGGGGCGTTCCAATGCTTAGTCGGACTGTGCACCCGATTTAACTTGCAAAGTCTAACAGACGCTGTCGAGTCAGTGCAGGGAAATGCCAGATTCAAGATTTCTGGAGCACGTTCTTAATGAATCTGTAGCACCCAGCTTTATAAACTTTTAGTGCAGTTTCTGACTTTCTTAGTCAATGTGCCCCAATATGAGGGCTTGGAAACCACATCTGACTATATGTAGCCATATTCTGAGAGCTATAACATTTTCTTTCCTCAATCAAAAGAGGATTATTACGGCCTGTTTATTGCGCTTTTTTTTTTTACATATTATGGGAGGTAGGAAGCACTAAAATTACAATTTTTAATTAGTTTTTTAAAATTTAATATTTTTGTACCCTTTATAAAACAGGTTTAATAATGTAATATCTGCTTGGCCAAAGTCGCTTTAAAAACCACAATATTATATATATATATTTGTGTGAAGTGGGTTATGGTATTTTTTTTTAGCAAAGTATAATTATATATAGAGAGAAATGGGTGATTTTGTGGGGGGTTTCAATTTTATTTATTTATTTACAACGTTACTTAACTTTTTTTACTTCACTTTTTAAACTTTTTTAACGGTCCCACTGGGGGCCTTACAATGGGGACACCGTGATTTCTCATACAATACTTCTGTACGCAATGTATTGTATCTGTCAGTATTTTAAAGGCTCTTAAAAGTATTCAAAGAAGCCTTAGGGGCTCCAGACTCTATTGGGCAGATTTACTTACCCGGCCCATTCGCGCGGCGCGTTCTCTGAACAGGATTCGGGTCCGGACGGGATTTATGAAGGTAGGTTCTCCGCCGTCCACCAGATGGCGCTGCTGCGCTGAAAATCATCTGAACGCGCCGGAATACACCGAGCTGGACCAGGTGAAGGCAAACGACACATTTTCGGTTTTTAAATGCGGTGTTTTTTCCGAATATGTCAGGTTTTCGTTCGGCCATGCCCCCCGATTTCCGTCGCGTGCATGCCAGCGCTGAAGCGCCACAATCCGATCGCGTGCGCCAAAATCCCGGGGCAATTCAGGTACAATCGGCGCAAAATTGGAAATATTCGGGTAACACGTCGGGAAAACGCGAATCGGGACCTTAGTAAATGACCCCCTATATGTGTTAATGGAGCCTAGAACCACTCAGGCTCATTTGCATCATTTTTAAAGCCTTTTTTCCTAAAAACAAAGGCATAAGAAGGTAAAAGAAGAACAGATGTTGCTAGAAGGGGCACACCAGTATGTCAGGAGGCTTGGTTTACAATTCTTGACCCTCGTGGTAGATATCCTTTAAGCAGTTAAAGTAGAATGAACTGTGTAAAAATTAATTGAGCCTCAAAATGAATCCACTAATAAGCTCAATCCATATCTTGTAATTTTTGTATGCCAGAATTATGGCACACATCATACATACCTAAGCTTTTGTGTACATGAGAGATAACACTGTTTGTGGCCATGGTATACTTATGCATTTTTTTCTTTACAGAATTCCTATCGATAGTTGTACATACACTGGGGAAATAAAACTTGCTCTTATGATTCCTTTCATATGCAACACTTGGAGAACACCACTGCTGTAATTATATTTTATGGGATAACGGCACGCAAAGAATCGAGTATATATGAAGTGTAAAGGAACACAGCAGACAGCTTAGGGATTAAGTTACGGAAAAGTATATTACAGGTTTACTTTAAGAAAAAAGGCCCAGTCCTTGAACATATCATTGATCCCTGTTCAGTTCATCATCTGTAAATGGAAGGCATACAACACTGCTGCAAACCTAACAAGGCATGGCACTGAACCCACAGCTTAGATAGGGAGAAGAATCATTATAGAAGCAGCCTCGAGTGCACTCCGGAGGAGATACAGAGCTTGGGTGGTAAAATTGTCTACAGGATAACTATTTGTTATGTACTTAACAGATGTGGCCTTTATGGAAGTGTGACGAGAAGAAAGACATTTTTTTTTAAAGCAAGCCAAAAGAAGTCCCATTTGCAAAACGTTATGTATGTGAGCAAGTATATGGAAGAGGGTGTTCTGGTCAGATGTAGATGTAGATGGGCCTACATGCCAAACACCACGGTGGTCCATCATCCTGGCCACACAATCCTCACTGTGAAACAAAATGGGGGACAAAGGGACTAAGAAGCTGGGCAGAATTAAAAGACTTCAGAATGGGGCATATGTTAACTTTCCAGTAGTACAACGATCCTTAAATATACAACCAAAGTCCCATTGGGCATCATCTCTCTTGCCCTCAAACCGCAGATGTACAAAACAAACTTAAAATGACTTACTGCGGTCATTGCAAAGGGGTTTGTCCATGAAAGAAAGTTCTCAAATCATTATCCCCTAGTAATGCTAACATGAAAAAGACGAGTTTTAACCCCTTCCAATTTTATTACATTTTATTGCTTCTATTGCACCTATCATTGCATTAGCTGCTCAGTGTAAGATTCAGCTCTGTGGGTCAGTACTAGCTGAGCAGCCACTACTGTTTATAGCACTTACGGATTCCTTTATGCTATGCTTCTGCACAAAATGCGAAAATGTTCCAAGATTATCAGGGTGCAGTGTACAGTTTAACACTTTCATTTAGCTTCTGAAGATTCTATTAACATGTGACATATAAAAAAGAGAGATGAGACAGATAATAGTCATGAGATGAATAAAAGACACAATGGGGGATATTTATCATATGCTGCCGCTTCCGCCTCTTGATGTATCTGGCTGCCAGCAGCACAGCGTTTATCCTACGCCACGCAGGGCCTGGTGTAGAAAAAGACGCAGCCGGCGACTTTTCACGTATGAAAAGTCGCCGGCAGCAGCGCCCCGCGCCAGACAGTAACGCCCCGCGTCGGCCAACTCCCGGCCAGCCGCGCCCTCCGCTCGGCCAGCCCCCCCCCCCTTCACGCCCCACTGGGGTGAAGGTGGCGGATTGGGGAGAATAATCGCAAAAGCTAGCAATAAGCTAGCATTTGCGATTATTTCAGGGCCTCTGCGCCACTGGCAGTGTGCAGAGGTCCTGATAAATATCCCCCAATGACACTATCAGCTCTGCTATCTCACCTAACCAAACAAGTACTTAGTACTGCTATGACCTTCCTCGCTCAGATCGAAAGCTTATCTTGTCTGTAGAGATTGCCTCCTCTAAGCTGCAGGGCAGGAAGTGTCTCCTCCCTCTTGCTCCTGCAGTACAGGAGATCTGCCTTCATGTAAGGGTTCATGCAGTTGGCCGTCTGGGGGGACGTACATTTGGCGGCGCATGTACGCCCCCATAAATGGCAATGGCTCTATATTTACTGCTGCTTTTTCTTGTGGAGTGGTCACCTCCTCCGCCTCTCCAGCACACGGCAAGCATACCGCGTGTGGATACACCCTAAGAGGTATCTGAGCAGACAGGAATATCTGCCTGACCTGAGTTTATAGCTATATCCAATGCCAACCAAAACACACAACAGCAGTGCTGATAGATTACAAATATTAGAAATAGATCCTTGAAATGCTGTATTTTTGTTAAAAAATATTGAATTAGAGAAGTGTTTTTGTGTATATGTGTATATCAGTATATTTAAGAATTTTGTCTCTGTGACAATACCCCTCTAAGTTGGTCCTACAAGTAAGGGGATTGAATACATATTCACGCCACACTTTTTAGTTTATTTGTTTGGTTTGTAATGAATTGGAAAAGCACACATCTTTTCCTTTACACTTCAGAAATACTTGATACGTTGTGTTGCTCACATCACTTAAAATATTATTAAAATACACTAAAGTTGCAACTGAGGAAATATTTAAGGGGTAAAAAAACATTTGTAACACACTGTAATTGCTAGCACTTTTTTGTTGATATTCATTAATCAAACTCTAATTATATGTGTACAATTCGTTAGCTCGGTTCCTTCAAGCGAATATCTAATGTGTTTATACAAGTACACAGGTTGGAGATGGTATTTCCACCCCTGATATAACTACAGAAAGATGCGTCTACTCAGGCGTAACTACAGAAGTGGAGATATTTATATGAATACTTACATTTTATTTTCTGCTCCAAGAGCTGAAAGGTGTCAGGAGAAATCTGTGTTTTACCTCGGTGTAAAATAGCAGCGTAAGCAAATCCATGTTGTTTTAGGATATTGCGCAGTTTGGACAGTAACAAGTAGTGCTCAGGATATATTTTATCTAAGTTGTTTTCCATTAAAAGTGTTGTTTGATACAATTCATCTTCAACTTTTTTCCTTTTTCCTTTGGGGGCTCTATTACAGCACCTGCTATGCCATTCTTATTGTCACACTGACAGTGATTTATCAAATACATTAAATCTGCGATATCTCTTGCTGGCATAGCTTATTTTTGAAATATTAAATCTCTGAAGTGTCCCCTCTAGCCTGCCCTGACCTTTTTAATGTATCTTCATATTGCTTCAAAGATGAAATGCAACTTTATTATGAAGCCTATTTCCCGATACAACGTATGAGGGTATTAATACCTATGGAAACAGTTCAGAAGGTAAAAGAAACATAGCAGATACCCAACATCTGACGCCAAGGAGCTCCAGGATGTCTAATAATACTGGATTATATAAATATCACCTTCTATCCATCTATTACTCTTTTAGTCAAAATCATTTTTTTTCTCGTAATGTGGATCTTGACTACACAAATAAAAAGAAAAACGGAGTAAATGGAAGACATCTCATGCAAAAAACCAAATAGGGGGAACAGGATAACCCGACCCCTGAAAGAGTAATGCTTACCTGAGGATTTGTTGGTTTCACCGTTATAGATCTGTTTAGCAAATGAGAAGATATAATCCAAAGCAGAAACATCCCTCAGTTTCTCAGCATTCATTTCACCACAAATGCCAATAATAGAAAAGGAAGAGGGAAACAACTCATATCAGGGTATATTTATTTTAAAAAATCTGTAAACAACACATATGAGGAAATCCTTTTCTCAAACAAAAACAGATAAATGTCAACCTGTATAGAGGGATGAAAAATTACTTAAAAGGAACCAGGTATGTAATTTTTAGCTGAAGTTCCAGTAGTTCCATCAGCCTTTGCTATGCTGATTGTAAAAATGCCATTGTCAGCATTCAGAATCATTTCAGTAGTTTATAATCCTTTATTTTTCATTACCTGGCTCCCTGCCAGCAGCGTGCAGTGAGTCTCGGGGAATGGAGGGGCCTGAGCCTGGGGACTAAGCCTTCTAGGCCTTTCAAACCTCCAACTAAATGTTATACTGAAAAGGACCTTCACCCATGAAATGAAGCATACAATCTGTTGGCTGGGGACTTGCATAATGTATAATTTAGCCATGAAGTCTGGGCTTAGCAAATTTGGCATCTGGTAATGATCTTAATTAACTCAACTAAAAAGCCTGGACAACCCTTTTTATTATGGAGGGTACAATATATGTTAGTTGATCAGTAGCTTAGGATTAGTGGGACTAGGTTTAGTTGGGTTATTGTTAGTGGGCACATTTAGGTTCCCGTTAGTTATGTTCAGATACCTTGAGTGGCTTTTAGAAACACAATTCAAGAACAGTGGGGAGGAGTTTCTCCCGATTGCATATACATTTTTCCTGAAATTGGACTGGGACAAGGACGATGTGTTTTTCATGTAAACAACATGCTTGTTCCCGATCACAAAAATACATCACCAGACGTACATATGTGTGTCGTAAGTAGGAACATGTGTTTTAATAGCAATGACTTACAATGTCACACACGCCACACACATGTTACTACTTAGAAAACACATTTACATGTGATGATGCCTATTACCCAATATGTGTCAAAACACAATGAAAATGCGTCATTTAAACGCAGCCTGAAACTGGGGGTTATGGGTAGATTTGTTAGCTGGACAGCACCAATAGACAGTGTAAGCACGGTGATTCTCTAGGGCAGTATATACGGTCCTGGACTCACAGGATAATGTATAACTTTATAAGAAACTTCTCCCCATTCCTGTAACAAGTTACTAACTAACAACATACTCACAACTACTACTCACAACATACACAGGTATTATTACACAGATTTACAGGGCTGCTACCTAAGGGCACATTGACATGGCGGTATGCCCACCAGGCGGGCATACCGCTGAGTGCTGGAGAGAAGGAGGAGGAGACCCCTCCATAGAAAATAGCGGTGCATGGCCGCACACACAAGGAAAGATAGAGCATGCTCTATCTTTTCCCCCATGTACGTCGCGGATAGGTGCCACACATGTGTGGCACCGTACCACCGCCGTGCCACCATTGCCGTCTATGGGAATGTATATGAGGCCGCAAATCTGCAGTTGCATATACATCCCCACAGACGGTCATCTAAATGAGCCCTAACACTGCAACATGTGCATGTTCATGCTTGTAGACTCCCTTTAAAAAGTTTCATGACTTTTTCATAATAATGTGCGGGCCATGGATGTTTGTGCAGGCCATGGAAACACTCAAAGCTTTCAGACAGCCACTAAGCCCATAGTCCAGTGGATAGAGGCTCTGTCCTGTATCTCGATGGCAGGTGAAGTGTTGGGGGGTTCAAATCCCGGGCTGAGCAAAAATGTCTAAATTGCATAATTTAGAGCCTTGTGTCAGGGAAAGCCCAATCCATATATGGACAGATGGTTATATTACCCTGATGACATAGTCCATTCCCCTAACCCCACACATCTCTGCAGATACAAGGAGCCTGTGGAGGTCACTCAGTACTGCAAGTAACAGAAAGCTGGTATTGAACCGTTCTGACTTTGAAAGTATTTCGTAAGTATCGATGCATCCTAAAACCCTAGTACAGTGATAATAAACATAGTGATATCACAATGCAGAGGTAAGAAAGACTGATGTCACAGCACGGGGTTAATACACATAATTATATAACAAAACAGAAACAATAAACACAGTGATGTCACAATGCAGAAATTATACACATTATGATGTTACAGTACAGAGATAATACAAACTGTGATGTCACTGTACAGGCATAACACGCCCAGTGATGTCCTAGCACAGAGATAATACACACAAAGATGTCACAGCACAGAGATAATACACAAAGGGTTATAACAGAACAGAAACAATGCAGGCAGTGATAATACTCACATTGATGTCACAGTACATGGGATAATATACACAGTGATGTCACAGTTCAGAGATAATACACAAAATGATGTCATAGTACAGGGATAATACAGCGAAGACAACCTGAGTGAAGTTGCCCCCCCCCACCTTGCTCAAATTAAGCAAAATTGGTGTCAAACATTTGTGCTACATTTGTACTGGTTTGTGCAGCAGAAATATTCGTTTGTGCCTCTATCGTTTTTAAGATATTAATGAAAGTTTCCAGAGGTCATCAGAGGTCAGTCAGCCCCCCCCCCATTGCCTAAACCAAACTGGTTTGTGCTGCGTTTGTGCTACGTTTGTGCTGCTCAAATTTTTGTTTGTGCTGGTTTGGTTTTGAATAAATGAACAAAAAATTAAAGGTCAAAAGTTCAACCAGCCCCCACATTAACCAAAGCAAACAAAACTGGTGTCAAATGTTAGTGCTACGTTTGTGCTGGTTTGTGCAGCAAAAATTTTCATTTGTGCCGCTATCATTTTTAATGTATGTTCAGGTGTTTACATAGGTTAAAGGTGTTTAGGATGAACTGGTAAAAAACAAACCTAGTAAAACTAGTGACACCTCCCTGGTTTGATCATCAGCAGGAGCTAGCAAACACATTGTACTTTGGAAGAAATGAACTCTGATGACCTCTGGAAAAAAGTATGAATATTTTAAAAATTATAGCGGCACAAACTAAAATTTTTGCTGCACAAACCAGCACAAACGTAGCAAAAACATTTGACACTACTTTTGTTTGATTTGGTTAATGTGGGGGTCTGGTTGAATTTTTGACCTTTAATTTTTTGTTCATTTATTCAAAACCAAACCAGCACAAACAAAAATTTGAGCACAACGTAGCACAAACATTTGACAGCAATTTTGTTTGATTTGAGCAAGGTGGGGGGGCTAACTTCACTCAGGTGCGAAGACACAGTACAGAGATCATAAATACTGCAATGTCACAGAACAGAGATAATACAGACAGTAATGTCACTGTAGACAGCGATGTCCCAGTACACGGTTAATGCGCAAAGTGATGTCACAGTACAGAATACAGGAATAATACACAGTACAAAGATAGCACTCACAGTGATGTCACATTGTAGAGATAATACACATTTTTATATTGCAGTACAGAAATAATACACACAGTGATGTCCCTGTATAGGGATAAAATACAGCAATGTCACAGTATAGGGTGAATACACAGTGATGTCACAGTATAGGGTGAATACACAGTAATGTCACAGTATAGGTATAATACACACAGAAATGTAAGAGTACACGGATAATACACACAGTGATGTCACAATACAGATATAATACACACAGCCATGTCACAGTAGAAAGATATTATCCACAGTAAAATGATAAAATGCTCAGTATTGTGACAAAAATAATGTACAGCATGATTTCCAAGTTTAGGAGTCATGTAAATGATTAACGCATCAGTGAATGTTGGATTGATATAATGATTTCTGTAAAAAAAAATTAAACTAAACAAAATTTAGCATGACTCTCTCTGCGCTGATATGGCCCCTCTACATAGAGGGGCACATTTACTTACCCGGCCCTGGCGCGTTACCCGATCCGGAATGTCCGATGATAAAGAACTCTGCCACAATTCACTTAGATCGCATGATTTCCTGCATGTGTCGTTTCCCCGACCTGGTCTGCCGGAATTCACCTTTTTCCTCCCGGTGCATGTAACTGCATGTCTTGTGACACAATTTTAAAGTTAAATCCCGCAATCAGTCCGAATCAGTCAGATCGTCGTCAGACGGCCCTTCCCCGATTTCTGTCGCATGAAAGCCATTGATTGCACCAAAATCCGATCGTGTGCAACACAATCCCCTTCTAAATACCTGTCCCAGCCGCGCAAAACCCAAAATCACGAATATTCCGACAAAGTTCGGTCCGCGAACCCTTCGTACATAAGCCCCAGTGTCTGCTACCCTGCTAGTTACATCCTGGTTATAATATATTACTGATTTACACAGTTTTAAATATGGTCCTGCCTTTGTATTTACCTCGTTGTTCCAAACTCTTTCCATGACAGATCCTTTACCTGAATCCTATTATCTGAAAAGGGATGCTTGTCTTGGAAAGCATGTACATCCCATAACATAACTGTCACATAAAATAAGTGAAACATATGCAGCTAAATCACAACCAATACGTTACACGAGAGCCAAGATAACTTCCACTGAAACATGGATATTTGAGGGACGGTAGAGTTCTGAAAGCTTGATCAGTTGTGATAGATATGATGCACATGAGACAGGAAAATGACTAATGCTGATCTTTATACAGAACAATCTGATAAAACCAGTTCCATTACAGAGAATGTGATGGATAACACAAGAGGACACATTTTTCCTCCGAGAAATTATAAACAAACATGTGAAGTAGAGATACTTAGACCATCTTAGATAATGATTTGATTGATGGCAAAACACACTACGGTTCCTTTGAGCTGAAGTGGAGTCTACTAAGAATTATAGACTCAACAAACAATGTTTGTTCTTTGAACTAAGCTTAAAAACTTCAGACGCTTACAGATGACAATGCAGGGTGATATTATAGCGTTAAAAGCCGCTTGGAATATTTGTCTCAAGTTTGGAATATTTGCCTTAGCTTTAAGTTCAAAAGATAGAAGAATCACTGAAAAATGTTTGTTCTTACTACACAAAGAAATGAGAAAAATATAAATGAGTTCTATTCTGTTGTTTCCATTTAAGTTTCCTGTGTAACTTTACTGTATACCTTCCCACCAGCTATTACACATGTAATGTGACCGTTTTATTCCAATATCCCCAAATATTAAACTTTATTCCAACATACTGCACTGTAAACCTGCACTGGTGGTCACCAGGTAACCGATAGTCTCTTGTAGTCAGCACATTCACTAGCAAGTACTATATGTAGATTAGAAAGTGCCGAGCAAATGGCTTTTTATCAAAAGTAGGATGGTAAGGTTTATGGTGTCCACACAACATTGCTGACAGGTGACAAGTGAATCTGCTAAATGATCCCGGTTGTGTAAATGATAAGAGTTTTAATCCACCTTGCACTGTAATCCAAAGTATTCCAGAAGTGATTCATAGTGATTTTACCAAATTGTCGTATGTGATTCCCCCATGCAAAACAGAAAAACTCATGATCGCCTATTACATACAGCCTGCATTCGAACGTGACTGTATTGTAATTTTTTCATACATAACATACATATACATCATGTACATATTTATGCCCTTTATACAACACATATATGCACATTCAAACTTATTGCATCACTTATACAACCCACTCTCATTTATATCTCAAATCCCATATCTCATACAGATATCTCTGGGCAACAGGCCCCAACACAGACAGGTATGTGCATGCGCACAATGTCCACTCCTTCTGTTCCACACAGTCGCAGTACATCAACACCGATATCACTTGCCCCTTTTCTCTGTTCTGAAGCTATGTGTCAGATATCTTCCTCATCAGGTGAGAAGTGGTGATGGGGGGGGGAGTCTAATCTCTTCCTGTCTTTGCCTTTGCCCTTGAAATTTAGTATATTGCGTCATGCCCACACTTCCTATGAGGCGATATGTTCTCTCATAAAGGAACTCAGCAGCAAATCCAATGAAATTTCATCAAGTCCGCTAAGCTTTGCATAGTCTGTACATACAGTATCTACATAGTGACTAGCCTTGCAGCTTTCAATACATGGAAGACAAGGAGTATGGAATAAGTAGTAGAAACCAGCAGTGAAAAAGTTACATGAAGTTTATAGTCTGTGCACTATGAGCATTAAAGGATTCTCTGCTTTGAAGATAGTGTCCAAATGGGGAATACATTTTTGGGATATATTTGTTTTTTATTTTTATAAAATGTAGTTTTTAACTTTTATGTTTCTTTCTGTCTTTTTAGAAACAATAGGGCTCATTTACTAAGTGTCCGAACGCCGCACTTTCGTCGGGGTTCCCGAATTTGGGCCGAATTGCCTTGAGATTTTGGCGCACGCGATCGGATTGACGCAACAGAAATCTGGGGGCCGGGCCGTCGGAAAACCTGACGGATTCGGAAAAAATGCGGAATTCAAAAAAGAATTTGTGTCACAAGATCAGCACTTACATGCACCGGGACGAAGAAGGTGAACTTCGGCGCACCTCGGCACAGCAGCGACACCTGCTGGATATCAGGTGCACGGACCTTAGTGAATCCCGGCAGACCCAAATCAGCGTCGGACAACGCGCCGCAGGAACGCGACTGAACCGGGTAAGTAAATGTGCCCCAATATTTTATTTTTCCCGTGTTTCCCTTCTTTTAACTGTTACTGGGATTGTATTGACTTTGTATATGATAATCAATAAGTATGGTATGAATCAGCGCTGCCACTGGTTGAGCTGTATGCCAGAAAAAATCTTTAGATTTTGGGAATATAAGTGAATAATATTTGACATAATAGAAAAAGTGTCCTGAAATATGAGTGTCAAGGAATTCAAGATATAAAAATGAAAAAACAACTATACTTAGTTTAGTGTAGGACTTTACTTCTGCTCGAGGCAAATCAAAATGTCAGTCTAAACAGATTTTATTTTTCCAAGAATCTAATGTTTAGTTCCTCTGATTGGTTGCTCAATCTAAACTCATAAACATACAGTATATATTGGGGCACATTTACTTCTGAATGGGGTAAATGTGTTCTGGTTCTGCTGGGATTCACTAAGGTCCGTGCGCCGATATTCACCAGGTGTCGCTGCTGCGCCGAGGTCCGCTGGAGTTCACCTGCTTTTTTCTGGTGTATGTGAGTGCTTGATCTTGCGACACAAATGGCTTTTTAAATTCAGCGGTTTTTTCGAATCCTTCAGGTTGTCCGGTGGCCAGGCCCCCCGATTTCTGTCGCGCGAAAGCGATTGCGCCAAAAATTGATTGCGTGCGCCACAATTCCGTGAACTACAGCGCAAAGAGGAAATATTCGGGAAAAACCCGACGGATTCGCGGCTGCGGACCCTTAGTAAATGTGCCCCATTGTCTTGATCTAAATTCACAAGAGTGGAGGGAAATTCTGTTAGTAACTATTGATGAACCAAAGCAGCGCTGCAGGAGCCACGGGTGTGGTACAATTCAATAAAGGCTGCCAGGGGAAGGAATAAACCAAAGTTCACACAAAAAAGAACAGCATAAAAAACTGATAATTCATCACATCCTCAGCCATATAATATGAGCAGAGGATGTAATGTCAATAGTGTACAATAATGTTATATAATGTTCTCCATGCTGCTTCTGATTGTAACAGAGCAGAATCTTCTGTTTTCCTTATGTGCTGTATAAGGCTACATTCAGACACACGTATGCTCACCCGGCTAAGCAAACAGCAACTGATCGCTGCTAACCCCTCCATTCTCCATAGGAAACAGAGCTGCATGGTCGTGTACGGTACTGTACAGTGCATACATGTGGGGCAACATACCGCTAGATATACGTCACCAAAATGGTTGAGTGAATGCAGATTAAGGGAGACCTTATCATGAGGTAGTTTACACCAATTAGCTCAGAAAGAGCTTAGAGATTCCGCAGAGGAGAGGATTGGTGATGTCCTCAAATGATAACTTATTTTAAAAAAACTAACTTAAAGAACAAGTAAACTTTAACTACATACAGATATACATTTCCTATTTATTCTGTTCAGGGTTTAGACAAAACTGTCCTAAACATTGGCTATGGGGAAAATATTCTCTTTACCTCTATGTTGTACAGTATTTGTAGGTTTCAGTCATAGAGGTATGAAAGAATATATCTGTAAATCGGTATAACCCTCCAAGCTTTTATACTGGATTATTGTATCATACTTTATGGCAGACAACGAGACAGTGAATTGTATCATTCTTTTTTACAGTGTCACAGACTGGGAGCTACATAGCAATTTACTATATAAAATGTTGCTACTTCTTCTTCTACCTCTTCTCACATTAACATTAAGGTATGAAAATATGGTGGTATAAATGTATTATTAAAGAGGGGGAGACTTTATTTAAAACCCATATGATATGGATCCCAAAAATGCTTTTGTAAATGGGCTTCATGTCTGTGTATATTATTATAACACATGTCCGGAAAATTGCAACGAAGTACAGGGAGTCCCCGGGTTACATACAAGATAGGGTCTGTAGGTTTGTTCTTAACTTAGAATTTGTATGTAAGTCGGAACTGTATATTTTATCATTGTAATCCCAGACAGAACTTTTTTGGTCTCTGTGACAATTGGATTTTAAAAATATTGGCTTGTCATAAGAATCCTGATTACCACTAAAGCTTCATTACAGACACCTGTGATAACTGTTATAGCTGATCATTGTAGCCTAGGACTAAAGTACAATAAATTACCAATATCCAGAGGTCCGTTTGTAACTATGGGTCGTATGTAAGTCGAGTGTTCTTAAGTAGGAATAATTTCAAAAATAGAAATTTACTATGCAGCAGGACAATGGACAGCAGGCCAATATCAGCGACTGTTCCTTTCATCAGGTCCTAATGGTTTGAGATACACTGTAAGGGGCATGTTAAGAGAATATAACATTGGAAATATACACATAATATGTAAAATAGCAGCAAATAATTATAAAAATAAAAAAAGTTACAATGAAAGAATAAAAATGCATATATCTATTAATTTTTATATGAATTATTAAATATATGCTATAGTACAATATGATGAACATTAATGAATTAGGATATGTTATAAAATGAACTATGATAATCAGGAAATATTATAAAAATGTACATTAGTATTGCATATAACTAATGTAAAAGATCACTTCATAATCAAAAAATGATAGGTCAGTCATATGTAAATAAAGTAAATTCAATAAATTATGAATCTAAGAATTAAATTAATTCTTAGATAAAAGTATACAAATACCTAAAAATCTGTATATGGTAATCTGCATAGTTAGTATTACTAATAGTTCTATTCTTAAAATCAGTGGGATAAAGGGAATAGATTGTGTGGATCATTGGATGAATGAATAAATAAATAAATATAAAATGGAGGTAACTTAGAATCACGGCACTGTGGAGATTTATATAGCTATGGTAATTGACCTGCTTGATAACTAGAATAAAGGGGACCTTGTCAGGCACCAGGGGTAGTGGACCCACTGGACCAGTGATTTTCAACCAGCGTGCCGTGGCACACTAGTGTGCCGCGACACCTGGTCGGGTGTGCCGCGACACCTGGTCGGGTGTGCCGCGACACCTGGTCGGGTGTGCCGCGGGGAAAGTTCCCCAAACTATGGTGGCCCCTGAGTTTTGTTTCCCGGCAATGCGCAGCGATGCGCAGTCACGGCCTCTTACAATGTAGGAGACGTGTACAATAACACATGCGTAAGCTTTGAACCTTGCGCGACAAAATGACATCACCGAGGCCGACGCATTATCCTGAGAGCGGAGAGACTCTCGCATTTGCCCACCAATAATGCTGACTATATGAGCTTTTGCCTGAGTATATGAACTGTTGGCAGAATGCTCAGCATATGAGCCGGTACTTTTAGTACTCCAGCAGTATACTGCATATAACAATGAGAAATGTAAAATGAGAAATACTATAGTCATGAGGCTGGAGTACTACAAGTACCAGCTCATATGCTGAGTATATGAGCTGGAACTTGTACTCTGGCCTCATGGCCATAGTACTTCTCATTGTACCCCTTTATTTTGCAGTATATGAGCCACGAAGATCCAGCAGGGGATACAGCAGCCAATTTACAGCGCACTGGCCCTTAAATTTTACGGATCCAGTGTGTGCATTCCCTAGGAGGAGGGAATGTGCACGGCGAGCCATGGGAAACCCAGGGAGGTGAGTGAGGCAGAGGGGCACACAGCAAGTTCTGATGTGTATAGTATGTGTAGTATTTATAATGGGTCCCACGAATGATGTTATAAAAAGGATCAAATGTCTGAAATTAAAGGAGTTGATAGAAAGACAAAAAGAGAGAAAGACAAATAATGAAAGAAAGTCAAATCCAAAATCCAGAAAAAAAATCTGGTGCAAGCAGTAAATGCACTTTGGGCACATGCAGTGTGTGCCACATTCATGAAGACCAGAATCCGGCCTTCGTGAATCTTTTGCTCTCTGTGCAACTATTGCAGTTTTCCTCACTAATAGTAAATCTGGCTCATGGTGTTATATCCGAAAACTCTCCCTCCGTGTCAATCTGTCTGGAGGTTGTTATTGATCTGCTCAATGGAGGCTTTGCTAAATCCTCAAACTGTGTAAGAGAAAACAAGTTTTGATCTTATTAACGGCTGTTTATACGTTCTCTCAATGATTGCCAAGGTGCAACCCACATATTGGAGGGAGCAGGAACATTTAAGTAAATGGACGACAAAACCGGAAGCAAAATTAATAAAAGACTTGATCATCAAAGACCCGTCAGTAAATACTAAAGTAAACGCACAGTTCTCCAATATCCTGCAGGTCAAACATTTGCTACTATTGCAGCGAAAGGCTCCCTTCACAGTCAGAAAAAATGTGATCCATGACTTATCGGACCCCCTGTACTCTTGAATTGTTTTGTAGTTTCGTTTTGTTTTTAGAATGGATGCCCGTCTGTAGGTTACCGTACCTGTGGTCTTTATGGAAGGATCTTTGTCATATAAGTGACCTTGAACAAAAAAGACCAATGTTTCTTGAGAGAGATCTCATTGTCTTGTGATCAGAAGTAGTGATATGTCCCAAAAAGAGCCTGACCCTTAACCTCATCAATGTCTTTGAAATCTTCGTGAAGCCTACAGCTACTTCAATACTATAGATAATGGAGACACATGTAGCAGCTGTAATGTGTAAACTGTATGGCATTCACCCACTGCTGCAAATGTTTTTGCTTGGCTTTACGTAGGTGTATTAGTTTCTGAAATATTTATTGAATTTGAGAATACAATATATTCCAAGATGAAGCTGCAATTCTTATACCAATCACTTAAAATATTAATGTCACATGTAACAATGTAACGTTCTATCCCTTATTTCCCATATTGTATTACAAAATTTACCTGAATTGCATATATTCCTCTATTTATTTCTATTGTGCCTCTTATAAAAACCCAAAGCACATTTTACCCAGTATTGAGCTTTATAATAAATCTGCCAGCATGTTTAGATTTGTGTTCCTGATAAGTTACAGAAAACTTCAGCAATGGATCCTTCTCCATCGCTCGCTGTCTCTCCATGTTTACTAGTTGTTGAGAGTGAAAAGCGAAATAATTTGAAGGTCAGGCAATTGTTATCATGGACATTCATAAGGGGATTAAGCTTCTGCCATAAGGAATGATATTAATGCTGCCTAGAAAAGTTTGTGCTTGAAAATCGACTGAATAGAACTGAGTAAAAATGTGTTTTCTTTCTGGCCGATTTCCACACAACACAACGTGTGAGACGGGAGAGGCCTCAGGTGCTGCCTTATGTATTCCATGTATTCAAAAATTCCGATTTAATGCTGTTGTTCCATCTGATTTTATTTCTGGATCACTGCATTGTTGTCAGGATGAAATATCTGGCATTTTCTAAGATGAAATATAAAGTTACCTTTCTGACAGAAACTCATATTTTTCAATATACCCTCTCTATTTTCTAACAGCCTCTTGCATTGACATACAGATGCATCTTGAGTCATTTGCAATTTTTCTCACAATATGTTCAATGAGGTTACCTCGGTTTGCCCATATTCTGTAGGTATTGAAGGGGAATCTAGAAACTATAGGATGTTGGTTTATGGTGATGTTTAGAGCTCATGTATATGGGCCTAGAATGGTTGGATTGATCAGCAATATGTCATTCACAGGCGCCTATGGGGTAAAACTACACTCTAGTTCTGATTTCAATTTTAAATCATGGAAAATGATGAAAAATGATCTCTATAACATGCCACTGTATAAACACTACCCATTTTTGCTGTGCAATTCACATATAAAGGGATTATTTTGTAAGAACCAGTTTAAAAATTACTAACTGGAGTTAACACATTTGACATGTTCATTGTGGTTTCGTTTTCAGCTTCAGTATGTCCAATGTTTAAGGCCAGGCTCACTGTCTAAAACATGTTGCTGCTTATTTTATACCCCTTTCATGTGTGCTAGAAGGATTCTTGCTCCTCTCTTCAGTGCATTATACACTATGGGGCACATTTACTTCTTCTTCGTGGTGTATCTAAGTGCATTGTCTTGCGACACAATTTGAATCTTAAATCCCGCGCTCAGTCCGAATCAGCAAATCCTGTAAAAAGGCGAATAGTTCGACGAAAGTGTGATTCGCGATCTTTAGTAAATTATCCCCTATGACTACATTCCGGTGCACCGGGAGGTTGTCTCATTTGCAAGACACCTAGTGACAATCTTTTCAGGATAACAAGATAAATTAACTGGGGGATGTATCATATGCTGATGCATCCTGCTCCAGAGCTTGATGCTATCCCTCCCCCTCCTTCCATGCCGGATATATGAAAAGGCCAGGGACATAACTGGGAGATACAGAGCCCCATAGCAGACTTTCTCTGTTAAAAAAATATACATATTTGTATACTCACACATTTCAGTTACAATCACACACTGTATATACACACACTGTATATACATATATCATATGCAAACATACATGCAGTACCATATATGCCCATGCATAATGAACACAGATATACAGAATATACTTATCACATATGCACACACATATAGAGCATATACACATCACATATGCATATACATCACATATACACACACATACAGAAAATACACAGATAAATACAATACTATATACAGATATACAGTATATTCACATCCGATACCCTAGATGATGGGGCCCCCTGACAAAGTGAGCCCCATAGTAGTCGCTATGGCTTCTACCCCTGTAGTTATGCCCCTGCAAAAGGCTCCGGCCTCTTGATACATTAGGCGGCCAAACAAATTTTGCTATAACCTGTACCCGGAATGGGCTATTGATAGTGCACTTGTGCAGGCCCACTCCACAATCCAGCATCTCCCACTCAACGCACCCCTGCACTCACTTGAAGTGTAGATGGTGTAAGGAAGAAAATAGTCACAATTGCTGCCCATGCATCTCTATGGCTACTAGCCAGTGTCTGGAAGAGGGGACTGTACAAATTCATTTATTATGACTACTGCATTAAACTATTGCAGTTGCTGGAAGGCACCTTTACCTTGATGCATTGCCCAGACAAACAATAAAAGAAATAAGTTTGCTTCTTATGGCGACTTCCTCAATGTAAACTGCTACAAAATTGAATAAAATTTTAAATATGATATAAAAACTAGAACTAGAGTTAGATTTCTAATACAATCCCTACAAGTAGGACATCACAAAGAGCTCTGCAGGATGAAAGAACGACTTCTCTAAATTGAGAAACCTGCGCCAGACACATCTACGTACATCATCAGTCACCATGTGGCACCAGGTGTTTATGACCCAACAACAGTAATGTCAAGAACTAATTGTCCATCAAACATCACATACAGTGCTTCAAACATTGCATTATTGTACATACTTTATCTATTGCTTTGCTTTCTTCTAGCATGAAAAGAAAATCCATATAAAACCTATCTTGAAAGCATCCCACTGTCTTTCACATATGTAAAGTGGTTAAATTCTTGAGCACAGTTGTTTCAAGGACTCATTGCATCGCCTGCCGCCCGCTGTGTTTGATTGCACATCTGAAGTAACAAGTTTTGCCAAATCACTGCTTTCAAATTATTTCTCTCCAATCTAACCGCTGCGTTTTATAATCCTAGGTAACATTACAAAGCATTTGCTTTTACTAATGATTTCAAATCGCTATTAAACTATTAGTCCAGTCCATTCACGAAATAATTGCAAATTGCAATAAATTACTGAAGCTTGAATAAATAAAATCTTCTTACGCTACAGCCAGTGTTTTTTTTTTTATCATAAGCTCAAAAAAACATTGCATCACGCTCAAAAATAAAGAAAATTAAGGGAGGGGCTTAGGCACTAGTTCAGAATAATTAAATTTCTTTCTGATAAAGCCATAGCCACAGGTAATGGTCCCAGAGATGGGACCTAAATCTATCGCACATTTTTTAGGCATACCTTGTGGATAAAATGAGTATACCCATATGAATCATAAAATTCTCTCTATTGTATCTGCCGTTACTATAGGTGACTATATGGAAATTAAAGCAACATTTAGTATAATATTTTTTATGGTAAATTATTACATTTATCTCACACAGCTCTGAGTATAGGCATCAATATTTTAGATTTTATTAATAAAATAGCAAACAAAAGTCCACAGCAGAACAGTGCCAAAAAACCCTAATAAGGCATTGGGGGTGCACAAGCTCGCATGTCCCTGTAAAAAGCATGCATGCATATACTTCATTTTTTGGAAAGTTTATACTTAGATATCTCTGTATAGCAGTAGTGTGATTCAATAGAAATTTGGATAGTAAAACCATAGCTAGTTAGAACCAACATATCTAAAACATAACATTGCTAAATATAAGACTATAAACATAAACACAGATGCAAAAATCAGAGTGGTTAAATGGATCACAGTGGACCCCTTGGGAATACATATTCCTTAAAATGAAAACTGTGGACAGATACTTTCCATAGACAGAATTTAACATAACCCACACTGTGGGTTAAAGATACAACTGTCCCTAATCAAATTCTATAAGCATTAACTTTGCAGCTGCAGCAGCCTGTGTGTTTGTGTCTCAGTCTCCTGTCCTCCATACTCATCCAGCCCCTCCCCTCACCCTGTCATGTGTACTAAACAGGAAGGGGAGGTAGGGGGAGTATGTAGAGTAGAGAAAGATTCCTGAGGAGACTAAGACACAAGCTGCTACAGTTGCCCATGCCCCCCCCCCTCTTCTTGGACTTACTACATGTTGCTGGAAGGGAACCATGTAATGTGAACTAAAGTTTTATAAAGTACTGAAATGATTCAGAATGCTGACAGAGGCATTTTTAAAAATCAGCAAACTGCAGGCTATTGGAACCTGTCACCAGGTAAAAATTACATTCCAGGTTCGCTTGTCCCCTATGATTTGTAAAGAGCAATGTAATTTGATGGTACTATATAAATAAAGATTACAGTGGCGTAACTAGGAAAGGCAGGGCCCCATAGCGGATTTCTGAATGGGGCCCCACTCACCCCTTAAAAAATATACACTACATATATACCCATGCATCATATACATAGACATACAGCATATACACATCACAAAAACACACGTATAGCATATTCACACCAAATACCCCAGATGTCGGGGCCCCCTGACACTGTGGGCCCCATAGCAGCTGCTATGGCTGCTACCCCTTTAGTTACGCCCCTGAAAGATTATTATTATTATAAATCCACAGTGCGGCTGTGGATTCATAATTTGGACAGGAGTATCTTCAAGTTATTGCATCAAATGAGTAAATGCCCCCTTGTGGAGTCCACTCTGTGATTTGACTACACGGAATACAGAATTTTTTTGGGGGAGGGGTCTTATGTTTGCATACAAAGGCCAAAGGTGAAGCATGTCTACAGCTGTGTGCCTGCTATACCATGAGTTTCAGTGCACTAGTAAGCATGCAGCAGTATACAAAAAGAAGCCAGCATTTATTGGAGCACTGAGGGAGAATGGGAGTGGGAAGAGAGGTGAGTATAAGTTCTTTTTTATTTTTAAAGACCCCCCCCCCCAGTAAAAAATAAAAGGACAATCTTTCTCACCTAAGAAAACCCCTTTGCTATATTTGATGCCCTTATGTCTACAATCACTAACCGGCTCTCCTGAAGTCTGGTGTGTGACGGGATAATAGACAGAGAGAGCTGGACTTCAGTGCTGTTCTCTCAGCCTCTGTAAACAACCAGTTTACATCTCACTTATGAGTTCATTTTCTAGATGAGAGGGTCCCTTCAATATGTCACATACCATTGAAATTAGTGTTCTATTTTATCTATAGAAATGTTTGTTGCATGATGTCTAAATGCAGGGAACTAATAACCTTTAAGATTATCATATTCTAGAAAATGTTTGTCCATTTGGGGCTAGTCTCATGTATCTTGTCAGCTTAGATTCTGCGAGGTCAGACATGATACGTGTGTGGTGGTAGAAAATCTACACTGATATAGACTGCAACGCTCATCTCCCTTTACAACAATGAGATGCAGATTAGTTACCAAGGTAATGCAGATATTATAGGGTATTAACTTATATGAACTGTCTTTTATGTTTCTGTCTAGTTTGAAAGACTGTCATTGTACTGCATACGGTTCATATGACTCAGTGCAGACCATCACTAAACAATTTATGGTGGGTGACTAGAGGGTAAGCCTGGTGAGCAGTAATATCATTTATCTTGCAAGAAAATATCATAATCCAGACCTGAGATGAGAACGATGGAATAGCCTGTGGCATGAAGGCCCGCTAGAGAAACAGATAAGTTCACTAAGTGTTTTTGCCAGGATGAGGTGAAAATGTAACGTTATCTCTTAGAAACACAATAAAATCCATGTTGAAGGCTGATAACATAACTTGCTCAATAAAGTCTACTTCCCTTATTTCTACAGGCTGTTACTAAAACTTTTGTGATGTGATTGGAAAAATTGTTACATTGCAGTTTTCTGCATTAAAGAACATTTGCTTAATTGAATTACATATAATCTCTGTAAAAATGGAATGATAATGTAGAACTGAGAATACTGGTCATAAGTCTAGTAGCTAAGTAGCTGGAAAATACCTCATTTTTGTAATTGCTTCTATATAGTGTATCGATGGAGAGCCACCAAGGGCTTATTTTAAACCAGCTTGTGCCCGGGTAACTTGTGGATAAACTACATGTAAATTAGCACAAATACAGTGCCTCGCTTAAATTCCTGTTAGATACACCAAAAGATTACCAACACAGTGCCAAAATAAGGTATCTTCCATCTGGCAATGAAGAAAGACACACTGGATTATTATATGCATTTTAGACCTCTAGGCCCTTACACACTAGCAAGTGGATACATCCAGCTTGCATCACACTCAGAATGTGCTGACTGGTATCTCTGGCTCAAACGCTGGGCAACCGGGACTGTGCTTGGCATGTAACTTCTGTTCTAAATATCAGCATTCGAACACACACTGCAAGTGTGAAGCGCGCTGGACGCATTACACTACTCACTAGTACGTAAGGGGTTTTAGGCTACCTGCACACAAATGTCTGCACACTGCACCATGCAGCCCATGTGTCATTCACATTTGAGGTCCAATTATGCTCCGATCACCGATGACAGTAGGAAAGGAAAGAAAGTTGCAAACATGGGCAGGAGTAGGATCTGCTTAAAAAGGAAAAGTCATCTCACACACAGGCTATGTTTGTGAGCTAATTGACATACACAGAGCCATGTGGTAACCGTTTGTACAGCAGCAAGCAGACAGTCAAAAATATGTCTGTGTTCATGTTGAGCCTGATCTCTCCTCCTCTCACTAACTTGCTCATAGCCTGGTATTGTCGCTATAAAGTGCAGAATATGTTATGCACACAGGCAGCAAAGAATAGTGTAAATACAGACCATGGCAGTCGAGGGAGATATGCCAAACCCAGACTTTTGTTTTGCTATGCTTCCTCTGGGGGTGATTGTCGAGGTTTCGCGTACCTGTCTCCCTTGCTGTGGTCTATATTTTCACTGTTCTTTACTACGTTTGTTTCATTAGCTCTGAATTATACCCTCCTTGTACTTAAGGTAAAAAGTGACTTTTTGACTGGGTCTTATTACGGGCTTGTGCAATGTCATACATTACTGTTTTCTTGGATCCACTATGTCGGGAGTGGGAAGTATGGGGAAATTTAGGTTTCTTGTCTGCTTTAGTATCATAGTATCATAGTATATAAGGCTGGAAAAAGACACAAGTGCATCAAGTCCAACCTTTAAGAATTAAATAAATGTTTTATCCCCATAACCCGTGATATTTTTTCTCTCCAGAAAGTCATCCAGGCCTCTCTTGAACATGTACATAGAGTCGGCCATAACAACCTCCTGCGGCAGAGAGTTCCACAGTCTCACTGCTCTTACAGTAAAGAACCTTTGTCTATGGTGATAGTAGAATCGCCTCTCCTCTAGGCGTAGAGGATGTCCCCTGTCTATGGTGATGGTAGAATCGCTTCTCCTCTAGGCGCAGAGGATGCCCCCTTGTCCTGGTCACAGGCCTAGGTATAAAAAGATCTTTGGAGAGATCCTTGTACTGTCCGTTCAGGTATTTGTACATTGTAATGAGGTCTCCCCTCAGTCGTCTTTTTTCTAAACTGAATAATCCCAAATTTTGTAATCTGTCATTGTATTCTAGTCCCCCCATTCCCCTAATAATCCTGGTTGCTCTCCTCTGCACCCGTTCCAGCTCTACTAGTATATTAGTGCTGAAATAAAGAGATTTAAAACAAGCCTTTGGGCTTCCAGACAATCTTTTCATGAAAAAATATATATTATACAGTAAATAAGTCTTTTAAAATCATAGATTGAACATTTAATATGAAAATATTGTTGGGTAAGGTAACCACATGGGGAGACAAGCATAAGACTCTAAGCCTGTAAAGTAGGGTTGATTACATATGTTTCGTGTTTTATTTAGGCACATAAAATTAAGCTCAGTATGAAAATGTACAACCAGCCTTATACATCGTACAACAGGCAATCAAGGACAGGGAAACCCCTCACAAGAAACAAACCATACAGGCGGTGTACTTACTAAGCGTGATGTCTCCCCTCACCTTGTGCATTTCATCAGGAGGCGTGTGATAATGATGGGGGATGTATAAGGCTGTTTGTATATTTTCATACTGAGCATAATTTCATGTGCCTAAATAAGACTTGTATCTTTAGCAGGATTTAAATGATGATCATAACTTTTATGAAGTCTCATTCCAGCTTTTACGTGTGAATATACCTGTAGGCGTCACACAGGGATTTATTTAGCTGTATGAAAACCCATATAATTTGACTAGAATTAAGCTACATTAAATAATGGGACTTTACACTGTAAAAGCAGAGAGAGATTTCTGATGCTTCAGGGTGCAAATAGACACTGCGGCAATGATGCGGCCATTATGCAGTTGTGATGTGCTCAGCCACACCAATTAGGGCATTGTTTTGATAATTCATTACAAAATTATTTTTGGGCTCAGCCTCTTTTTTTTGTAATCTGGCATCTGTTGCTTTATATGGTTATAACTTTTGAATACTTTAACTTACCAAAATGATTTTAAGATTGATTTTTCATAACACATTGTACTCCATGATTTTTTTAAAAAAAATACATTATTAGAATCCCTCTATGAATCCCCTCGCCCATTTAGTACATACTTCAAACTATTAAAAATTGTTTTTAGGAAGATCATACAGGCAGTCCCCGGGTTACGTACAAAATAGGGTCCGGAGGTTTGTTCTTAAGTTGAATTTGTATGTAAGTCGAAACTGTATATTTTATAATTGTATATCCAGACAAAAAAAAAAAAATTTGGCCCCAGTGACAATTGAAGTTTAAACATTTTTTGCTGTAATGGGACCAAGGATTTTCAATAAAGCTTCATTACAGACACCTTACAGATGATTATTGCAGTCTGGGACTATTGTAAAGCATTCAGAGAGCTTCACCAGAGGTCAGAGGGGTCTGTCTGTAACTATGGTCTGTAACTATTGTCTGTAAGTCGGGTGTCCTTAAGTAGGGGACCGCCTGTATATTAATTAAAACACAGGGAAGGTGAAATTTTAAATGTTCTAAATTAATTTAGCCCTAAAATTTTTCCAAATTTGCCAAATGCTAAAAAGGTTACACTTATGTTTTCAAAATTTTATATGCAATGTCTCCCAAACAAGGAAACCCCCCACATATGGACGTTACTTGTTGTATGGGCGCACAGCGAGGCGCAGAAGATAAGAGCCAGGTTTGTCCTATAGAATGTAGTGGATTTTAGTTTCCTCATTGCCGCCCTTTTGTAGGCTATAAAATATTTTTCTATTAGTGGGGGCCATGTGACAGCATCTTTTTTTGCAGAATGAGATGCATTTTCCAGTAATATCATTTTGCTGTTTTTACCACATTTTACCACATTAAGTTGTTTCAGGTTTGGTGGTTGCCAGAAGATTGTACCCTGCATGTGATATTTCCTTTGTGTTCAGTGGAGGGAAACAGTAAATATTCCCTCCACCAACCTACAGTACTTATACTCTAAGAGATAATTGCTCCAGCTCAAAGGTCTATCTACTATTCCCAAATATATGCATCAGTCTATGAAGTATTTGTGGCCTGCCACATGTACTTCACTAACAACTCCACTGAGCACCTTGTGTGCAGAGATATTTTGTATTAAAAACAATAATTCTAGGAGAATTCAAGTCCATATGTGTAGAGCAGTCATGGAGAAGTTATGTTTGTGGATTTATTTGGAAACTGTGGATACACTAGGGCAAGGGTTGGGTCTCTTATGTGTACAGGTCCTTTCAATCCACCCCATGTTTGTGCATATGAGAATAAGACACTTGGAACTAAACTGCTCGCTTAGGTTGCCAGAGGAATAATTAGTCTTTGAAGCTTTGCTGCTCACTAGATTCTTTAAAGTGGCTTTGATTTAATAAATGTCCTTATGATCTAATTGAGTGGGTAGCACTTCTGCCTTGCAGCACTGGAGTCCTGGGTTCTAATCCCATCCAGTTCAACATATGCAAAAAGTTTGTATGTTTTCCACATGTTTGTGTGGGTTTCCTCCCAATCCTCCGGTTTCCTCCCCCATTCAAAAACATACTGGGGCACATTTACTTAGCCGTCCCTTGCGCGAACCCCGCTGTGGGTTGTCCGGCGATCATGGACTCCAGCGCGATTCACTAAGATTGTGCACCCGATATGCTGCATGTGTAGCTCCCCGCTCAGGTCTGACGGAGTTCACCTTCTTCTTCTCCGTGTCTGTAAGTGCATGGGCTTGCGACACAAATTCAAATGGTAAATCCCGCACTCAGTTCGAATCCGTTGGATCGTCTGATGGCCGCCCCTCCATTTGTGTTTCATGAAAGCCGGCGAAAGTTTGCGCAAAAAAACATTGCGTGCGCCACAATCTGCTTTTAACTGCGGCGCAAAACGGTAATCGTCGGGATATGCAGCGTTTGTTCGGTCCATGGACCCTTAGTAAATAAGCCCCACTGTTAGGTTGTTTAGATTGTTTAGAGCCCCATTGTGGACAGGGGCCAATTTGCCATGCTCTGTGCAGCGCTGCGGAATCTGTAGGCTCTATATAAATAAAGAATTATTAAAATAATTATTATTATTATTATTATTATTATTATTATTATTGCTGTCTAGGGTTTTTTTTTTTTCAAAAAGTTGCAAAACAGTAACGAAATTCATAAATAGTCCCAGCACAAACACCAGCAGGGGACGGGAGTGACTATGTGACATTTTATACTAATTTTTGAAAAAGGCACAAGTCATGAATCCGGCTTTGCACGCCATTATGCTAGCAGCAGTTCTATGTTTACACCAGTATAGTGAAGTAGTGCTAACACTGCAGTGAAGGGGTACTTGATGTACTGAGAAAAACTTGTGATGTTAAATATTGCATGTATAAATTCATGTGTAGTGCTACTGACAGCCTAGGTGTAGGAGATTAAAGAAACATGAAAAATAAAATAAAACCATTCGGGATAATAATAAATAATAATCTTTATTTATATAGAGCGCCATCAAATTCTGCAGCGCTTTACAAATCATGGATAAGTATGATATTCACAAGGCTTAATATTAGAAAATGTTTGGCTTAGGACAAAAATTAATTTTCTATCACAGCCCTGCGCTTTTTCACATGGCATGAATCATTATTCAGCTGCTTCTGTCTGACAAGGTCAAAATTTACCACATTGTACACAAGAATACATTGAGCTGGAGAGGTTTGATCTCATCTTAAATCAGGGGCTGCATAATTTCAGACATGAAATCTAATTCTGTCACAACTGGAGTACTGCTCCCTGTGATATGACAAATAAAACTCAGTAAAACTTTGAATTAAAGTGCAAAGAAAAGAACAAAACCATAAATACTTCACAGGGATGACAGATAATTAATATGAATTATCTGTGATTGAGTTCTCACTCACTAGTCATCAAATGATGAAATATGATGCATCAGAAAAATACTCTGCCTCTCTAAAACCTCAGATAAGAAAGTCTGAGTCTTGTTGAGCAGAGAAGATTCAGGATAATATTTTCTTGAACACAAATGTGCACATCCGTCTAATTATCTGTCAGTCTCATCTCTTTTTCACTTTCTATCAATGTTTCTGTCTAAAAGTTACTTTATCCATCTAATATTTGTCTCTCAAACACCCTTATGACCGCCGTGCAGCTTTAAACATCGTATTTGCACATACCCCGTGCAGATAGCATGTCCATAGACTTCATGACAGTGGTCCACTGCTGGATCTCCTGAATGGTGGCACCTGTTAAATTTGCTGTATATACACCTCTCCACTCCCAGCTGTAAATTAAACCATAAATATCTCTAATTCTGTTACATTTAGAAACATACTGTGATATTATATTATGTAACCAGAACTGTGTTTTAGGTGCCATGGTTGAGAAGATAGAGACCTTTGAATTGTGCCCCCCTCCAGCCTGTCATCTGAAGGTGGAATGGAGAAAGAACTGCAGGGAGGCAGAATATTTCCAGAACAGTTTCCAGAAGTACATGTACAATCTGCATCTGTTGATGAACCTGCGGAAGGGTGATGAGATGAATTGCTGCTGTACCTTTTATTAACATATTTTGGTAAAGGTTCATAAAATTCCACTATTTATGTGGAACTGTAATGGAAAAAAATGATAAAAAATCAGCCAGGAATGTGGTCCACGGAGTAGGCCAGCGCCCCTGATGCACAATTCTTATAACGGACGTAGGACCTGGCATAGACTTCTCCAACTGTGCAGCCTTGCTGGAGCCTCCTGATACACCTGGCACCAGCGTTTGATAATTCCCATCTATGAGTGTAATACTGACAGATAATATACTGCAACACAGAAGTATCACTTGTGACAGTCCCCAAATAAAAAAAAGTTAAACAAAATATTAATATTAAGTTATTTTAAACCAATTTAACTGAATTTTTCCCCTTATTAGTTTATGCATTCCACAACTAAAACGAAAAAAGCCCAACAAAATCTTGAACACCACATTTAAGCTAAAATAATATTTTATTATTTTGTCAGTATAGCGAATGAGGCCAAAAGAGACACTTGTTTGCCATGTATCACCCCCAAAAAGTAAAATGTAAACGTTCTACTAAAACCCATCTCTTTCGGCAGCCTATCACACTTATTAACTGCATAAAATGTCAACTCTCTCTTTACTAATCCATCCTGTTTCCTCCTCCCTGGCAAACACCAGGTAGATACCAAACTCCAGGCTTTTCTGTAGTCTTTTTGCAATCAACTTTGTGTATTAGATTGCAGCTGATGACTGGTTCAAGCAAATTAATTTTTATTTATTAAAATATTTTATTTCATTCTCTTATAAATAATAGCTGGACCATTATACAAGCTCTTATACCTCTTGTGTCACCTTCTCATCCTCATAGACTGTAAGCTTTTGCAAGCAGGGCCCTCACTCCTATTGCTCCATATGACTGTTTGTACTGTAAATATCCCCTATGATTTGTACAGCGCTAACTTGATGGAGATATGTAAATAAAGATTATTATTATTAATATAAACAAGTGATGAAAAGGTCTGGTGTAAAAAAAAATTATACCAAATGGTAACAAAACTAAATCTCGACTCACAAAGTAAAAGCCATAATATCACCCTTTTGAGGAAAAAATAAAAATCTTATAGCTGTCCAAATATTGCAACACAAAAACAATATTAGATTTTAGATTTATTAGATATAAAGAAGCTGTTTTTGTGCAAAGATAGTGAAACATGGAAACTAAATATATTTGGTATCTCTGTAATCATATTGGCCCATTAAAATTGTTATCATGTTAATCATATTGAACCGTGAATGACACAATGGGGCACAATTACTTACCTGTCCCGACGCGATCCCCGGGATGCGTTGTCCGACGAGGATTGGGAACTGTCGCAACTCACTAAAATCGGGCGTCCAATTTCCTGCATGTGTCACTTCCCCGACGGAGTTCACCATCTTCTTCTCGTTGCATGAAAGTGCATGAATTGCGACACAATTTTGAATGTTAAATCCTGCGCTTAGTCCGAATCAGTCGGGTTGTACGACAGCCACGCCCCAATTTGTGTTGCATGAAAGTCGGCACGTTTGCCCAAAATCTGATTGCGTGCGCCAAAAACTCCTGTTAAATGTGGAGCAAAACGAAAATGAAAATGCGGCCTGCGGACCCTTAGTAAAAGTGCCCAAATGTTTTGTTATCAATTATATAGCAGACCTCCTTTTTATTTAATTCTATGCCTAACAAACTGTTAATAGATGTTGTTTCTAGGTTTATCCTAAAAATGGTGTCAAAACATTCTCCTAAAAACAAGACAAAAAACAAGAATATTTTTAAAAGTTATGTATTCTGGGTGGCCAGGAAGGAAAAAAATGTCCGGAACATGCTATATGCTTAAAGGGTTAAATAGCTGGCTGCCATTTTAGTCTTACTTATATAATGACTGAAGGTAAACTCTCAGTCCCTCAGTCATTGCCTTATTGACCCCACTGGCCAGAGTGAGATTCCTGCTGGTTGGGCCACAATCACCCTTATATTATTAGAGAGAGGCATCTGTGTGCAAATATTACAGCTACAGAGTTTTCCACTGTAATGAGTTACTGCCCCACTTCACTTTTCATTCATTACTATACACAGTAACACAGCAGACTAACACTGCAAGGGTGGGAAATTCTGGGGTTTGGGGCTTCCTAAGCCTAAAATGATAAGTCTTCAATGGCCACTGTTGTGAAACTAGGTATCTAGAGTTCATTGCCCTTTTTTCATGCACTGTGACATATTTCAGGGCTTGTTGAACCATATGCCTGGCTGAATAAATTAGGCTGATGTACTTATTAGAAATCCCAGGTAGTTGGCTTCAAATCTTTGTAGAAATGGTTATGTATATTGGGTCTAACATTGAAATTCATGTTGTTCTTCAGTACATAGCAATTCAATTCAATTTTGCTGTATCATGTATTATTAAAAGGGTTGTTCACTTTCAGCAAATAAATGATATTGTTTGTGCGAGGAAAAGTTATACAATTTTCCAATATCCTTCTGTATCAATTCCTCACAGTTATCTAGATCTCTGCTTGCTGTCCTGCTATAAAAAAATCTTGTTTACTTGCAGTGGATAGAAACCTTCCCATGGTCATGTGATGGACATGCAGGTGCACGGCTCGTTATTATCACACGGCTCTGATTACTCTCTGTGATATAACGGCTTGTGCACCTGTGTGACATCACATGACCATGGACAGATCTCTGTCCACAGGAAGCAAAGATACTGGTAGAAGCTTTCTATAGCAGGACAACACGCAGAGATCTAGAAAACCGCGAGGAATCGATACAGAAAGTATATTGGGAAATTGTATAATTTTTGCTTGAAGTAGACAACCCCTTTAACTGCTACTTATATTATTATTAGCTGTTACTCATAAACCTGTTGTTTGTCCAATTTGGCCAATTTAACTGACCTTTCTCTGTTTTCTTTACATGCCTCTTGCCTTTAGAAACTAAAAGGCAATGCTACTGTCCCCTGAAAGTGGCGCCAATGGTCTCACATCAATGGTCTCTACCTGCTGCATATAGCTACACAGTGGAAAGCATTAAATGGGTCTGAAGTAGTGATCCGTGCCATTGACCCACTTGATCTTTAGGACAATAGACTTCATGACAGCTATTGTGCACCTGTATCAAACATTTCTCCTACTTGCTAGTTTAGTGGCTTTTTTCATCTGCAAATGTGAAACAGGGTCCACATCTATGAGAAATATTTAACCTTAAAAATTGTACTTTTCAATTTTATGTACAGAATACAATGTGAATATTTTAGATCTGTAGTTATATGAAATAATCTTCTGTAAGAGCATCAAACGTTCTGCTAACATTAAAATCATGGTAAATCATTTACATTTAATGACTAAATGCCAATCAAGTGCTTGCAATATTCTAAACTGTATTTCTTTCTAATACAATCTGTCACATTTTACCTTCATTCCAGAGAAGATGGGATTTCAGTTTTCCTTGTAAGTGAACATCATTTTATTTTCAAGGTCCAAACCTACTGAACATCACATTCTGATTGCAAAGTGGTTTTACGATTCCTGAAGCTTGTATCTCCTGTTATGAAAAGGTCTCCTTATTTATGTATACAATAGTTTATTTAATATTGGTTATATCAAAGACATTTCTAGAGCAAGTAATTTCCCAAATGTAATATTTGATATTAGAACCATGAGTTCAATTAAGCGACTGGAATCAATGTATCAGCAGCAGGGAAATTCTTCATCACCCACTAGGGGGACTTAAAAGTTTCTTATCTTATTTCATTTTATCATTTAGTATCATAGGTTACATTTTCTTATTGGGTTACATCCTCTGACATTGTAATGAAACTGTGCTGTAAATTTACTTCAATGCCAGTCCCATGCAACATTTTCTTCTAAGGTCAATTGTTGGTACAATTTTTTTTTATCTATTTAAATATGATTATTTAAAATTTAAAAAAAAATTGAAAAAATCTATACAAAACCCCATGGAGGAAGACCTGATATTTTGAAATGTGTGTTGGGGTGGCAAAATAGTGCATTAGTAAGGGTCAGCTTTGAATGTATTTATTGCCCTTTTGACGGTTCTCTCCATTGTAGGAACAAGCACATTATGTATTGAATATTTAGTTTTGAATATTGAATATTTAATATCCCTGCCATGCATGAGTTTTATTAATTCTTGATGAATTGGAAGCACTGATCTAGATTTTTTATTTCACTGCATTGTATATTTTTTATATACCGTATATACTCGTGTATAAGCTAAAAACCTCACCTCGGCTTATACACAAGTCAAGTAAAAAATAAAAAACTTAATACTCACCCTCTGGTGTCCGGATCGTTGGCGCGGGTCCCAATCTTCAGCGCGCGGTACCAGGAGGCGGCGGCTCCTCTTCCTTCTTCTGTGGCTGGCAGATCGCGTCCATGCGATCTGCTGGCGGGCGCACAATAAGATGCAGCGGTGTCGCGGCTAATGACGTCATCAGCTGCGACACCGCGGTATCATAGTGCGCGCCCGCCAGCAGATCGCATGGACGCGATCTGCTGGCTACAGAAGAGAGAAGAGGAGCCGCCGCCACCTGGTACCACGCGCTGAAGATCGGGACCCGCACGCTGAAGATCGGGACCCGCGCCAACAATCCGGACACCGGAGGATGAGTACTAAGTTTTTTATTTTTTTATACGCTTGGCAGGGGGCAGGCTGCATACTTTATGGGGGCAGGCTGCATACTTTATGGGGGCAGGCTGCATACTTTATGGGGGCAGGCTGCATACCTCATGGGAGCAGGCTGTATACCTCATGGGGGCAGGCTGTATACCTCATGGGGGCAGGCTGTATACCTCATGGGGACTGGCTGTATACCTCATGGGGACTGGCTGTATACCTCATGGGGGCTGGCTGTATACCTCATGGGGGCTGGTTGTATACCTCATGGGGGCTGGCTGTATAGAACATGGGGACTGGCTGTATAGAACATGGGGGCTGGCTGTATACTACATGGGGGCTGGCTGTATACTACATGGGGGGTGGCTAGCTGTATACTACACCCTCGGCTTATACTCGAGTCAATAGGTTTTCCCAGTTTTTGGTGGTAAAATGAGGGGTCTCAGCTTATACTCGGGTCAGCTTATACTCAAGTATATATGGTAATTCTATTTTGCACATTGGTTGGAATTCATTAATGTGTCACCTATACAGAGACAAGACTAGTCTTTTGCTGCAACAGATTCATCTTTGTGATGATGAATCTGTCGCAGTGTAAGACTGCTGGGTTCTACTTTTAGACCTGTTTTTAGCTTGTCTAAACTGTGGGCCACATTGTGGTGCACCCTCCTAATTTTCTGGAGAACAGACTATTTCCTGTCAGACCACACCCCCAAGAGCACACCTCATGTCTCGAGGTCAAGCGCCCTTTGTAGTATGAGTTGAAAAAAGCGAAAAAAATGCTCTTAAAGCCTTCACAAATGTGTTGAAAGACATTTTTTAGAGAAAAGTCTAGCCAAAGTAGCTTCATGAATTCCACTCATTGCATTGTAAACTGTTGTTTGCACTCAATTTAGTTTTGTTGGTTTATATCCTTGGAGTGAGATCATCATTTACTTTTGTGTATACTGGGCCTGATCAGTTTATTATCTTCAGACTGTGCATTGGGGAGAATAAAATAGATATGTCAGTTGGGGCACACAGTAAAAACTGTAAAATCCTAGCCCATAAGCAATTGCATTTTTTCAACAATTTCACTGTATTTGGAATTTTTTTCCAGCTTCCCAGTACATGGAATGAAGGTGGAGAGTGAAAAATGCAAAAAAGAATAAGGGTCTGGCAGTTAAGGGGTTAAATGTGCCTAATAAGAAGTCAACAACTATACAATTATCAACTCAAAATGCAATAAGATGTCAAATCAAACATTGACAAAATATATGAGCTGCCTGATGCTACACATTTGTATGTGTTTTATATATTTCTATGGTCAATTTAACTGAAATCATAACTGTACAATAGTTCTGCTTGTGACATGTAAGATTATTTAATGTGATTCAATGTGATCTTTCAGCAGGCCTTCTGTAGGTAATTAGAAAAACTGAATTCTTCAATGTAAGGACTACATCTACTGCAGTGTACTGTAATCTCCACCAGGCTGATTCCTCTACCCTGAAGATGATGAAAGACTTTAACTAACTAATCACTTCTGTCCTTTCCTGCCATGGGCTTTAGTTTCGGTCTTTGAAATGCATGTTGCTATATAAGACACAGTCTGACGTCTCTTAGGTGCCATATCTTTGACCTTATAACAGCATTTTGACCCTAGCACTAACCTTCTGCAGTTTGAAGTTATCTACAGTATATAACTATAGGTAAGCACAACATCAAGGACCATAATACATGAGTTATTTTGTTTTATTAGAAGATGCAATGTAAAGGAAAAATGTTGTATTTCTTGTCATATTTAAAGGATTAGTAAAAACTGAAAAACATTAGTAGAAATACAACTTTTTCCGTAGTATTAACGACTTGGGCAGATAACTTCTATTGTGGGAAGACATATTTATAATGGTTAGATTCCATTTGCACAGATGGTGAAAAATACTAGGCTGACTCATGGGGAGACACCTGTCTCGTTAGAGATGTCTCTCATGTTTGGTAAGTTAAACATCATTAGTGAGACATATGGACCACTCTGTAAACAATTATTTATGTAAATACTGATGAATTTTTAAAAACCCATCTGAATCGAAATGTGCTTATATGGTATAAGTGTAGCCATTATAATATGTAAAATAGTATGTGGTAAACATAGTTTTGATAGATTTATGGTGTGTTACATAAATAAGGAATTTTATAATATGTATAATTGTCTTACTTTGTATTGTCATTTGTTAAAAGAAAGTTGTTTCCAAAGATTGAAACCTGGATATCTGCAGAGGAATTGTAATGCAGGGGGTAGAGGCAGGAACACAGACGACAGTGAGCCCTGACACTGAACCCACCAAAGACTCTACCTGCTTATCTCAAGTACCCTAGGTATACAGAACAACTAGAAGTCTGTCCCTCCCTACGTTAAAGTGCAAAATACAGACACAAAGGGGCACAATTACTTACCTGGGTTCACGGAGTTCAACGAAAGTGCGTTGTCCAATGATAATGCCGTGATTCCCTAAGATTGTGCCCCTGATATCCTGCATGTGTTGCTACCCCGCTCAGGTCCCCCGGAGTTCACCTTCTTCTTCTTGGTGCTTGTAAGTGCATTGTCTTGCAACACAATTTGAATCTTAAATCATGCGCTTACTCCGAATTAGTCAGATCTCCGACGGCAAGCCCCCTGATTTCTGTCGCATGCAAGCCAGCGCAGCTGCGCCAAAATCCAATTGCGTGCGACACAATCCCAGCTCGGACCCCTGTTAAATACCTGTCAAAGCTGCGCAAATCCCAAAAACGGTGAATGGTCCGACGAAAGTGCGATCCGTGACCTTTAGGAAATAAGCCCCAAAGATGGAACAACACAAACAAATAAGAGGAGTCGACAGAGCCGGGGCACAAAAGATAGGGCAGTACAGTGCAGAGACACTAGACTGGAGAGAGTTCAGGAATAACAAGCTGAAAACAAGACACCAGAAATCAAGATGCACGTCATTGTGAAGACACGAGGTTGTCTAGGGTTAACCTATTCATTACAATGTGCGAAAATCCCTACTTACTGTAGTATGGCAGTATATGGTAGGATCAATCAGGCAACCTAGGGTAGTACCCTAGGGGGTCTGAAAAATGGTAATAACATTTTTTTAAATTATTTTTTAAAAAACTAAAAATTCAAATCACCCCCCTCTCCCTAGAAGTCATATAAATTAAAATAAACAGTAAAAAACATAAATTTTTGTTAATGTATGAAAATATTATAAAACCTATACAAATTTGGTATCCCCCTAACTGAACCGAGCCAAAGAATGAAGTAGACATGTAATTTGGGTGGCACAGTGAAAGCAGTAAAATCCAGGCCACATGAAAATGACTCAAATGCATTTTTTTTACTGCATTTCGAATTTTTTTTCTTGTTTCCCAGTATATGGAATGGAATATTAAATACCATCACTATGAAGTGCAATGTGTTACGCAGAAAAGAAGCCTCCATACCCTTTACATGGAAAAATAAAAAAGTTATGGATTTTTGAAGTTGGGGGGTAAAAAATGGAAATGCAAAAACAAAAAAGGCCTTGGTGTTAAAGAGTTAAGCTGGTATTTGCCACAGCCGGGTCTACTGTGGGCGCTCTGCAGCAGGACTGACCTATACTTATGTTACTTGCTTAAGAGGATTGTAAAGGGGTATTTTCACAATACAAAGTCAGCACTAGGACCTTTATTGCTCGCTAGTAAGGTGGTCTGGAGACCATGTTACAACTGGCTACACAACTTCAATGATTCAAGTCTCTCTCTGCTTGATATTAATTAATACAAGCAGATTGGTGAGAAGCCATGTTGTTTTATATTAAAACAGAGGGGAGTATGTGTTACGATTGGTGCATCATGTGCCACTCATAATATTCCCAGGACCAGTGCAGAAAATGCCAGTATTAATAAGAGGTGCACCTGATCTATGCAAGGTCCTGACGTGGATTTCAGTTGTAAGCTGCTCCACTGTCCTGGCAAAGGATATAATCCTTGTCCAAAGAAGAACCTCCTCTGCCCCACCCCTTCACACCTATGTTTCAAAAATGTGATGTGAGGGTGGTGAGATGATGTAAAAACCGCAGGGGTGTAGAAGGTTGGATAAATTCCCCCATGATATTTCATGTTTGGATTTGATGATGTTCCTAGTAACGTTCTTAACATAAGTCTCATGACAGTTCCCTTAAAGAGGTCTATAACATAAGAATATTGCAGGATTTAGGAAAGGACAACAATTTTAGTTCTTTTAGGGCCAATTCTTTTCTACAGTGTTTACATTAGAGTAAAGTAAAAGAATTGTGGCATTATTCTCTTCACTTTACTTGGAGAATGCTGCATTTTACAGGTGAGCAGTGCAGGTGCAGCGCCAGGGGGCACCGGTGAGCCCACAATTATCACAGAAAATACCTTTAACTGTCATGGACACAAATAAAAACTTCATGGCCAAACTAGAAGGTAAATAATAAAAATGGTAAAATGTTCATGGAGCAAAGGCTTTTTAATCAGGTTACTTTAGAGAAATGAGACTTTAAGTGTTTTCTATTTATGGCTTTTATGCAACCAAATCACCCCCTGTACCCATAGCAGCCAGTCATAAAAATCTTTGTTGAATTGCAGTGAATAATGTTTTCTTCTTCCAGCATATTTTGTGTTATGTAAGGCTACAGTGACCAACATATGTTTCCAGCAAGCTGTGCTCTCAGAAGAATTACGATATCAAATGATTTATTATGAGCAGTTTGTTAGCACAAAACACATCAGCTAATGAGTTTATAGAGCATAGTCAAGAATTAAAGCTAATTCTCAGAAAATGTGGAATCTGAGACATCAGATTAGACTCGCACATCGATAGACCATCAGAGTTATATGCAACTCATTTTACATCTGAACATACATTTTGCTTTGACCTTCATCTGGTAATTATCCTCAAGAGAAAAGTTCTTTAATAATAATTGGTCCATTACAACCTCCTTCACTCTCTAATTCTGTGATGTCATGATATCTATGTCTTAATATACACAGCATCACACATTATACCTATACTCAGCATTTTGAATTGCTGGAGAATGTACTTTTTTTCACCAATTTTAGCCATTAAATGGGTGGGATATACCATCATTTCTTATCTCGTAGTATATATTTCTATTTCAGTTTCCACATCGTTGTAGACATTTTCCAAGAGTTTAATAAAATACAGTAGAAATAGTAGAAAAAGGATGGGATAAAGATGGAAATAGGATATGGTTTACCATTTATAGAAACACCTGGCATTGAAATACTTTAATCAAATACATTTTGATTAAGATTTCAAGAAATAATAAACAATGGAAAATGTTTAAATACATAATAGACTAGTTAAATATAATGTACAATGTTATATATGCGGATGTTGGTTAATAAATAACAAAATAAATATTCTCAAAAATCACATTGAAATGTACTAAAAAAAACACAATTCATAATGGGGGATTTACTACCGTATATACTCGAGTATAAGCCGACCCCCCTAATTTTACCACCAAAAAAATGGGAAAACCTATTGACTCGAGTATAAGCCGAGGGTGGGGAATGCATTGATCACAGACCCAGCCAAGTATATAGCCAGCCAGCCCCCTATAATATACAGCTTGCCCCCAGTAGTATACAGCCTGCCCCCAGTAGTATAAAGCCTGCCCCAGCCTTCCCCCAGTAGTATACAGCCTTCCCCCAGTAGTATACAGCCTGCCCCCAGTAGTATACAGCCACCCCAGCCTGCCCCCAGTAGTATACAGCCACCCCAGCCTGCCCCCAGTAGTATACAGCCACCCCAGGCAGCCCCCAGTAGTATACAGCCACCCAGGCATCCCCCAGTAGTATACAGCCACCCCAGGCATCCCCCAGTAGTATACAGCCACTCCAGCCTGCCCCCAGTAGTATACAGCCACCCCAGCCTGCCCCCAGCAGTATACAGCCACCCCAGCCTGCCCCCCAGGAGTATACAGCCTGCCCCCCAGTAGTATACAGCATGCCCCCAGTAGTATACAGCATGCCCCCAGTACTATACAGTGTCCCCCCAGTAGTATATAGTCAGCCCAGAATAAAAAAAAAAAAAGTATTTACTCACCCTCCGGTGGCCCCGATGCGCAGCGCTGCTCCCCCGATGTCATCGCGGCTCCTCTTCTGGCTTCCCGGCTCCTCTTCTTGCTTCTGCGGCGTCTTCTGTCCTCTTTAACATCGCGTTGGGCGCCGCAACTGTTCTCTCCCGTGCGGCGCCTAGTATGACACGCTGCTGCTGACGTCATACTAGGCGCCGCACGGGGGAAGAACAATGGCGGCGCCCAACGCGATGTTAAAGAAGACAGAAGACGGCGCGGAAGCCGGGAAGCCAGAAGAGGAGCCGCGATGACATCGGGGAAGCAGCGCTGCGTATCGGGACCACCAGAGGGTGAGTAAATAAGTTTTTTTTTTTTAGTCCATTTTTAATTATTTTTTGACTCGTGTATAAGCCGAGGGGACGTTTTTCAGCACATTTTTTGTGCTGAAAAACTCGGCTTATACACGAGTATATACGGTAATTCTGTCGCAACTTCGACAGTCGGCATCTGATATCAGACTACGGAAAGCATAGACCAATGTATTAAAGAAGCACATGGCTGTAAGTAATTAATGCGCAGACAAAACCAATCAATGGGGCGGCATAAAAATGTAGACACAAATGAGATATGCACCAAAATCTTACATGGACTGCGCCTTTTTTAAAATTTTGATCTCCGACCATTTTTTTCTGGTCTGTTGTGCGCCAAAATTTGTGCATAAAAATGATGACAAACTCCACTTAAATGTGGTGGATGATGTGGAAAATACAGGCCACTCCTACTTGCGCCTATAAAAGATGGACAAGTCGAGATAGTCGGAAACAACTATTCTTTCTGGTGCCAACTCATTATAAATGATCCGCACACAGTATGCGCTTAAAAAAAAAGAGAGTTCCCGACACTTTTATGGTGCAGACACAATAATACATCTGCCCCGATGTCTTGTATGCCATCCATATTGCAGGCAGATTATTACCATAAACCAACCATGATTTTATAGTGGGTATACATTTCAGTGAAAATATAGGTAGGTAGCTTGGTTGATTTGTTTCTTTGCTTTAAAGGATTTTGCCATGGAAGAAAACATGTTTTTTAAAAAGCTAAAAAGGATGTAAAAAAAAGAAAGCATTCTTATTTCCCCTTTTACTTCCAGAATCTACCAAATCATAGTATCATAGTAAATACGGTTAGAAAAAGACATCAGTCCATCATGTCCCACCTATTAATCCCACATTATACAGTGTTGATCCAGAAGAAGCAAAAAAATACCTTGCAGTTCCCTGCCTGTATCTATTCATTACTGCATAAAGGATGTCCTGACACAGGAACATGTGACTGTTGCAGCCAATCATTGATTACAATGAGTCACTGTTGTGGCAAGTGATTTTCTGCAGCGGTCACAAGGTGGGACATCATCATTGAAGCACTCTGGTCCCACGGCCATTTGGAAAAATATATTTGAAAGATCGATGAGATGCGTATGACTTTTTATTTTCAAAATGTTTGTCTGCTATCTTGAAATACATTTTCTTAGTTGTGCATACACATTGAAAGTATGTGAAAATGTGATATATTTTAAATTAATGAGGAATATTACTCTTACAATAGCTTGTGCAAATGCTGATTCAAAAAATCCCTTTAATACATGGTCACAAATTGAGCTCAAAGGTCAATTATAGACTCAGACCATCAAAAACAAGCTGAAAATTGTCTACCATAACTATATAACTACTACCATAAAAGAAGACTAAATAGGGGAATTGTGAATGTGCTTTACCCCAAGAAATCTCATTGTTGGAGAACATGATGTAAGTGCCGGCTTCATGAAAATTAAAGGGCCAGCGCATCATTAATCGGGGCTGGCCATTTTCCGAGAGCGCTATTTAAACCTCCCTATTCCATCACACCCTGCCGGATCTTTGTGCCTACGCCTTAGAGAAAGCTCCCCTGAGATATTCCTGAGCATTCCTGTGTTCCTGCTCCCGTGCTCCTGTGTTTTCCTGTGTTCATGTTCCCGTGTTGCTGTGTTCCTGTGTCCATCTGCCTGGACCTCCTGTTGCTTACCCCAGATGGGACTTGACATTGCATCTCTGCCGCCTACCCTGACCCTGTGCCTGAACCTGACCATGAAATTGCCTCCTGCTAAGTAAGGTACCTTAACCTTGGCTGCCACCGCGGGCTACTCTCTAATCTCGAATCCTGACAAAAAGTAGTGACCTACAGCACAGAATATGTAGTTTCCTCTTAAAAGATTTTTCTGTTCTGCACAAAAAGTAATTGTTGCTTTTAACTAGCAAATAATTCAAGCGTTATTAAAGTACATCATCATTATCATTACCATCAATTACAAATTGAAATTATTATTCTTTAAGGAGAACATTTCAGACAGAAAAAAACTGACAGTCCAGAACTTTGTGATTATAAAAGCTTGTTTTTTGGGCATGCATCATTGTGATTGGGATCTATTACAAATGTCCTTACTTGATGAATGTATGGGAGTGAATGTCTCGAATCTGTTCTAAAGTCAGCAGAATTAGTTAATAAGGTCAAATGAATACTTCATTAAATTTAGCAAAGATTGCTCAACCCTTGAAACAGTCTACAGGGCTCTTATTTTTAATTAAGTTTTAACGGCTGTTTATGTAAATTCCACTTGAAATCTTTATCAAAGGACTACCTAAAGACGCTCATACTTACAGCTAATTTATTCTGCCACTGACAGACTTGTAAAATAGCTGATTATAGTACATTTTGTTGTGCCTCATTTGTAGTGTCTGGTCAAATTGTTTTTCTACTATTAGTTTTTCTGACGTTAATAAGAATTAACAACTGGAACATTACTATGAGATATTTGCATTAAAAAAGTTGGGTAAAAAATAGATAAATAATAGATAGAACATAAACAATATTATAAAGAACAGATTAATTAGAAAGCGTAACCTAACTGATTCTAATTGTTTGTCAAAGCCTAATAATGATTGGGGCAAATTTGCTATTAGTGTCTAAATGTATGACAGCCCAAAGTTGGACTGGACAGTCTTGCAAACAATAATAATAAAACTGAGGGCTTTTGGGTGAAACTTCAGAATAAACCGTAAATAAACTGTAACCTTTACAGGTGAACTTAATGGGGCAGATTTACTTACCCGGTCCATTCGCGATCCAGCGGCGCGTTCTCTGCAGTGGATGCGTGCGCCAAAATCCCGGGGCAATACAGGGAAAATCGGCGCAAATCGGAAATATTTGGGTAACACGTCGGGAAAACGCGAATCGGGCCCTTAGTGAATGACCCCCAATGTGACTATCTTTAAACTATTGAACACACATATTTAATGTATCATTACAGCTTACAGCTTAACTCACAGCTTACTGTTTTCTAACAAGGAGCTTAATGGCAACATTCCTAACAGTTTGATCCATGAATGCTTAATAAATGTCATGATTTCATTAAATTTGGAATTGAAACAGTCCTGTTCATACTTTCACATAATGAGACCAAGGCAACACGTGACAATTAAGCAACAGTACCTGACCACTGCAAGGCTTCTAGCAGGATGTTCTCAGATGGAAGTGGCCACCAAGCTTAGAATGTAATAGAATGTTTTCAGCAGTTTGCAACAGAGATACAGAGAGACTCGAAGAGTTGCAAAAAGGGATCATCCTTTGCCCTCAACTCATGCTTGTGAACGGTGCCCCCTGTAACCAGATAATGAATGCCTCACAACCTTTTTTGAGCCGCTGCACACTTTTTATACTTAGAAAATCCTGGGTCACACCACCAACCAAAACAGCACAAAATGACACTAAAACAGTCATATTATACATATAGTTAATTATATAGATTCTAAATTTATTTTACTCACTTAGTGAAACCTGGGCCTGTTTCGATAAACACAAAAGGGATATCCTGGCAGGAATGGTGGAAAGACACACACGAAGCTCTTCCTCAACAGTTCTAAGTTTCTCCCTGTTTTTAGTATATGGTGCTGATTATTATGTGGCTCATATCCTGCAAAATAAAGGGGTACAATGAGAAGTACTATGGCCATGAGGCCAGAGAACAAGTGCAAGCTCATATACTCAGCATATGAGCTGGTACTTGTAGTACTCCAGCCTCATGACTATAGTATTTCTCATTTTACATTTCTCATTGTTATATACCAGGGTTCCCCAAACTACGGCCTGCGGACCGTTTCGATCCGGCCCCCGACACTTGGCGCACCAGCGCCGGGCCCTCGCGGCCTGCAACAGTCGGGCAGGGGCCTCCGTCCGTCCGGACAGGAAGCTCCTGCCCGTCACTGTAGAGTACTTGGTGCGGCCGGAAACGGTCGCTCGAGCACTATTACTGGAGCGATGTGGCCGGAATACAACCCCGTCGTGGACGCGCGATGACGTCATCACGTGGCCGCGCACCCCTTCCTGCCCGGACGCGACAAGAAGATGGAAGACTTAGGTGAGTACAGGGTTTTTATTTTTTTATTAAAAAGGGCAGTAAAAAGATTGTGGTGGCTGGGGGGCCAATAGTTAGTTATGAGGGGCAGAATAGGAAATAATTAATTATAAGGGGCAGCTTAGGAAATAATTAATTATGAGGGGCAGAATAGGAAATAATTAATTATAAGGGGCAGCATAGGAAATAATTAATTGTGAGGGGTAGAATAGGAAATAATTAATCATGAGGGGCAGCATAGGAAATAATTAATTATGAGGGGCAGCATGGGAAATAATTAATTATGAGGGGTAGAATAGGAAATAATTAATTATGAGGGGCAGCATAGGAAATAATTAATTGTGAGGGGCAGCATAGGAAATAATTAATTATGAGGGGTAGAATAGGAAATAATTAATTATGAGGGCAGCATAGGAAATAATTAATTATGAGGGGTAGAATAGGAAATAATTAATTATAAGGGGCAGCATAGGAAATAATTAATTGTGAGGGGTAGAATAGGAAATAATTAATCATGAGGGGCAGCATAGGAAATAATTAATTATGAGGGGCAGCATGGGAAATAATTAATTATGAGGGGTAGAATAGGAAATAATTAATTATGAGGGGCAGCATAGGAAATAATTAATTGTGAGGGGCAGCCTAGGAAATAATTAATTATGAGGGGTAGAATAGGAAATAATTAATTATGAGGGGCAGCATAGGAAATAATTAATTGTGAGGGGCAGCATAGGAAATAATTAATTATGAGGGGTAGAATAGGAAATAATTAATTATGAGGGGCAGCATAGGAAATAATTAATGGGGCGGGTATAGGAAATAATTAATTATGAGGGGCAGTTTAGTAATTAATGGGGGGGAAGCATATTCAATAATTAATGGAGAGAGGTCCCAGTATATTAATTAATTAATTGGGCCAATATATAAAATAGTTCACAAGGGGGTGCAGTACCAGTATATTAAACAATTAATTGAGGGGGGTGCCAGTGTATTATGGATGTACCGCTATTTATTTTTAAACTTTAGTCCGGCCCTCCAACGGTCTGAGGGGGACAGTGAAAGTTTGGGGACCCCTGTTATATACAGTATACTGCTGGAGTACTAAAAGTACCAGCTCATATGCTGAGTATTCTGCCAACAGTTCATATACTCAGGCAAAAGCTCATATGGTCAGCATTATTGGTGGGCATTACCTTGGCGGTGGGCAAATGCGAGAGTCTCTCCGCTCTCAGGATGATGTGCCAGCCTCGGTGACGTCATTTTGTCACGCGAGGTTCAAAGCTTGCACATGTGTTATTGTACACGTCTCCTACATTGTAAGAAGCCGTGACTGCACATCGCTGCGCATTGCCGGGAAACAAAACACAGGGGCACCATAGTTTGGGGAACTTTCCCACGGCACACTGGTTGAAAATCACTGCCTTATGGAGCCATTTAAAGGAACCTTTTATCAGGTTTCAACGATTAAACTTAATGACAGGTTCCCACAGAAGTCTTTTACTGTTTCCTATTCAGTTTCAATTGATTTAATGAAGATATGAGCAATGGCTTTTTATAATAATAACTGAATAGGGAACAGTGAGAAACAGGTTCTTTTTAAGGCTGCCTCTGCAGGCTTGAGGAGACTTACAGCCAAAGACAGGAAAATCAAGGCTGGACAAGGGGCTAGTGGGCCACAGTGCTGTTCACTGATGAAAGTTAATGAAAGTCCTGCTGAGTGGATTTGATAGCCTCCAAAGATATTTAAGAGATCAAGGAAAATGCTGTACTTCAGCCAGGGGTATCACCAGATGAATCTTTGGTGGTGATGGTGTTGCAGTGAGGACAGGTTTGCCTAGTCAATGCTGAATTGCACTACAGTTTGTGAATGGTATCGTGACTAACCCATACTTAACATCATTAATCCAGTCATTGTACCTCTACATGAACAACAGAGGCCAAATTTCATCTTCATGGTAATCAATGCACCAGCTTAACGAGGTCGCACTGGAGTTCGAAGGTGGGTACAATGGGGCAGATTTACTTACGGTCCATTCGCGATCCAGCGGCGCGTTCTCTGCGGTGGATTCGGTTCCGGCCGTGATTCATTAAGGCAGTTCCTCCGACGTCCACCAGGTGGTGCTGCTGCGCTGAAGAGCATCGGAACGCACTCAAGTTCACCGGCCTATTCCTAGTAAGGTAAGTGCAAGCTCCGTGACACATTTTTTTTTAAAATGCGGCGGTTTTTCCGAATCTGTCAGGTTTTCGTTCGGCCACGCCCCACGATTTCCGTCGCGTGCATGCCAGCGCCGATGCGCCACAATCCGATCGTGTGCGCCAAAATCCAGGGGGAATTCAGGGGAAATCGCTGCAAATCAGAAATATTCGGGAAACACGTTGGGAAAACGCGAATCGGGCCCTTAGTAAATGACCCCCAATGTTTTTATTTTCTTGGGGTGTCATGGCTGTGCTTGGGCTGTCACTGCTGGGGAGGTTGTGTATACAGGGGGTAGGAGGCTGTGTATACAGGGGTGGAGAGGCTGTGTATACAGGGGACTGAGGCTGTGTATACAGGGGTGGAGAGGTGGTGTATACAGGGGGCTGAGGCTGTGTATACAGGGGGGATGAGGCATACCTCCGAACCGTCCCGGTTTCAGCGTGACAGTCCCGTTTTTTGAGCTCTGTCACGCTGCCATGGGCAGCTGAGAGAATGTCACGGGCCCCGCCCACTTTTCCCGATTTGTCCAGTCTCCTCCAGACCCCGTAGTTTAGAGCTGCAGAGCAGCCGAGGCATGGGGGCCAGGAGGAGGCGGGACCAGCCCCTGTTACCTCCTCACATGATGTCTATATGAGCCATATGAGGAGGTAGCTCCACCCCCGGATGGCCACATCCCCTCCGCGAGTCATTCAGACTCCAACACGGGAGAAGTTGAATGACTGCAGGTAAGAGACTGAGGGGAAAGGGGGGACTGGGGCACAGGAAGAGGACAGGGGGGCTGGAGCACAGGAGGAGGACGGGGGGGGGGCTGGAGGCTACCGGAGGCGGACAAGGGGGGATGGGGCACAGGAAGAGGAAAGGGGGGACTGGGGCACAGGAAGAGGACAGGGGGGGCTGGGGCACAGGAAAAAGAACAGGGGGGGCTGGGGCACAGGAAGAGGACAGGGGGGGCTGGGGCACAGGAGGAGGACAGGGGGGCTGGGGAACAGGAAGAGGACAGGGGGGGCTGGGGCACAGGAAGAGGACAGGGGGGCTGGAGGCTACAGAAGGAGGACAGGGGGGCCGGAGGCTACAGGAGGAGGACAGGGGGCTGGACGCTACAGGAGGAGGACAGGGGGGCTGGAGGCTACAGGAGGAGGACAGGGGGGGCTGGGGCACAGGAAGAGGACATGGGCCGCTGGAGGCCACAGGAGGAGAACGGGGGGCTGGAGGCTACAGGAGGAGGACAGGTCGGCTGGGGTACAGGAAGAGGACAGGGGGGGCTGGAGGCTACAGGAGGAGGATAGAGGACAGGAGACTACAGGAGGACAGGGGGCTGGGGCACAGGAAGAGGACAGGAGGGGCTGGAGGCTACAGGAGGAGGACGGGGGGCTGGAGGCTACAGGAGGAGGCTGGAGGACAGGAGACTACAGGAGGAGGATAGAGGACAGGAGACTACAGGAGGAGGCTGGAGGACAGGAGAATACAGGAGTAGGATGGAGAATAGAGGAGGAGGATGGAGGACAGTAGACTAGAGGAGGAGGCTGGAGGACAGGAGGCTATAGGTGAGAATAGAGGACAGGGGGGCTGAAGGCTACAGGAGGGGGACAGGTGGGGCTGGAGGCTACAGGAGGAAGACAGGAGGGGCTGGAGCCTTCTGGAGGAAAGGTGGAAGCTGGGGGGCAGGTGGAGGCTGGGGGGCAGTAGGAGGAGGCTGGAGGACAGGTGGAGGATGCTGGAGGACAGGAGGAGGAGGCTGGAGTACAGTAGGAGGAGGCTGGAGGACAGGTGGAGGCTTTGTATACAGAGGGCTGGTGGATGTGTATACAGGGGGCTGGAGGCTGTGTATGCAAGGGGCTGGAGGCTGTGTATACAAGGGGCTGAAAGCTTTGTATACAGGGGGCTTGAGGGTGTGCATACCAGGGGCTTGAGGCTGTGTATGCAGTGGGGAGGAGGCTGTGAATACAAGGGGGAGGAAGCTGTGCATACAGGGGACTGAGGCTGTGTATAGAGGGGACTGAGGCTGTGTATACAGGGGGGAGGATGCTGTGTATACAGGGGACTGAGGCTGTGTATACAGGGGGATCTGAGACCGTGTATACAAGGGGGCTGAGTCTGTGTATACAGGGGGCTTGAGGGTGTGTATACAGGGGCTTGAGGCTGTGTATACAGTGGGGAGGAGGCTGTGAATACAAGGGGGAGGAAGCTGTGCATACAGGGGACTGAGGCTGTGTATAGAGGGGACTGAGGCTGTGTATACAGGGGGGAGGATGCTGTGTATACAGGGGACTGATGCTGTGTATACAGGGGGATCTGAGACCGTGTATACAAGGGGGCTGAGGCTGTGTATACAGGGGGCTGAGGCTGTTTATACAGGGGGCTGAGGCTGTGTATACTGGGGGAGGGGGCTAAATTAGGGCACCTTATAAGATGTGGGTGTTGTATATACGATCATTTATTACTACTACTAGTGTGTGAGGTAGCTTCTTCGGGTGCACAGGCAGCAAAAAGACTAGAACCTTGTTCCTTCTCATTCTGTAGGCTGCAGGCTTATATTTGTTCAGGCTAAAACTAAGAAATATACTGTATATGTATTTACTGTGTATATATATATATATATATATATATATATATATATATGTATATTCCCTCTTTGCATCCCTTAACCAGTTCGCGACCGCCCCCCGTGTATTCACGGCGGCGGTCGGGTCGCGCTGCATGGAGAGGGCTCACGGGCTGAGCCCTCTCCATAGCTGGTAAGTCTTTGCTGCATATTGCAACAAAGGCTTACCGGTAACATCCGCAATCGGTGCTAGCAACGATCGCGGGTGTTATCACAGCGATGGCTGCCGGCAAAGCTGCCGGCAGCCTCAAAAAGATAGCGGCGCATTGGCGCCGCCATCTTTCCTGGGATCGCCGCTCCCCGTGACGTCATCGGGGAGCGGTGATCCGTCTCCATGGTAGCCTCGGGTCTTCCGAAGACCCGAGGCTATTTCGTCCTAACCCCTTCATCACAATGTGCTATAATGAATGAGGAGGAAAATCCCCATATACTGTAGTATGGCAGTATATGATAGGATCGATCAGACAACCTAGGGTTAAAGTACCCTAGGGAGTCTGAAAAATAGTAAAAATAAAAATAAAAAAAGTTAAAAAAAATGATAATTAAAAAACCTAAAATTTCAAATTACCCCCCTTTCCCTAGAACTGACATAAATATAAATAAACAGTAAAAATCATAAACACATTAGGTATCGACGCGTCCGAAAATGCTCGATCTATCAAAATATGATAACGGTTTTTCAATGCGTTTAACCGCGTAACGGAAAATAGTGCCCAAATTCCAAAATGGCACTTTTTTGCCATTTTGAAAAAAATAAAAAAATCTATAAAAAGTGATCAAAAGGTCGTACAGTCCTAAAAATGATATCATTGAAATTATTATCAAATTTCTCAAAAAATTACACAACCCACAGCTCCATATACCAAAGTATAAAAAAGTTATTAGCGCCAGAAGTTGGCAAAATCAAAAAAATTATTTTTGTACAGGAGGTTTTAATTTTTGTAAATGTATGAAAACATTATAAAACCTATACAAATTTGGTATCACCTTAATCGTACCGACCCAAAGAATAAAGTAGACATGTCATTTGGGGAGCTCAGTGAAAGACGTAATATCCAAGCCCACACAAAATGGCGCAAATGCGTTTTTTCACCATTTTCACTGCATTTGGAATTTTTTTCCCGCTTCCGAGTGCATGACATGGAATATTTAATACCATCACTATGAAGTGCAATTCGTTACACAGAAAACAAGCCGACACACAGCTTTTTATGTGTAAAAATAAGAAAGGTATAGATTTTTGAAGGTGGGGAGTGAAAAATGGACATGAAAAAACAGGAAAGGGCCCAGTCCTTAACCGGTTAATCAGATTTTCCCATCTTCCCTCTTATATTTTCAGATCCGGATGAATGATAACTATATACATTAGGAGCCTCTTCCCTCTTACTAAACATGAATAAAATACTGTATATGATCATGTAAGATACAACTTCTATAATCGTTATAAATGAGAAAAGCAAATGATGAACTTTGAATCGGCATTCACCAATTACTGCAAATGATTTTGCTTAATTTTTTAATGATTCTGTTTATTTTAATTTAACAATATGATTTATTTCAAGGAACCCGCTTAGTTTAAATCGGATGCACAAAATTCTACTCAATGCTCTTGTCCTTGACCAACCAGAGCTGATCCTGGAAGAGTCCCCCACTTAATGGCTTCACAGGGCACAATCATGCCTCCTGCAAAGCTCGCTTCAGCCACTGTCGATACTTGGGCCCCTTAGCCTACCCGGACCATCCAGAGGTTCAGCGTCATTTCCAGCCTCGATCCACTGCCAGGCCAGCTCCAGCCCGCCTGGAGGGAAGGCAGGGAGGGGAGGAGGAGCGGCCGCATTGTCTCTCCTATGTCATGCCGTCATGTGTCCATCAATTTATTTCAAGGAAGATATAATTTTTATACCAATGAAAACAGTCCTGCTGTATAATAAAATCTAAATTTAGCATGTAATGTAACAATTTATCATTCTATAGTAAGTCTATTCTTCATCTATTTTATTGGTATATTAACCACAATTGCATTTACTTGTTGTCAAATCTCTATTATAAAAAACCCAAAGCACATTTTATCCTCTATCGCGCTTTATAATAAATCTGCCAGCATGTTTAGATTTGTGTTCCTGATAAGTTACAGAAAACTTCAGCAATGGATCCTTCTCCATCGCTCGCTGTCTCTCCATGTTTACTAGTTGTTGAGAGTGAAAAGCGAAATAACTTGAAGGTCAGGCAATTGTTATCATGGACATAAGGGGATTAAGCTTCTGCCATAAGGAATGATATTAATGCTGCCTAGAAAAGTTTGTGCTTGAAAATTGATTGCGAAGAACTGAGTTTTCTTTCTGGCCGATTTCCACACAACACAACGTGTGAGGCGGGAGAGGCCTCAGGTGCAGCCTTATGTATTCCATGTATTCAAAAATTCTGATTTAATGCTGTTGTTCCATCTGATTTTATTTCTGGATCACTGCATTGTTGTCAGGATGAAATATCTGCCATTTTCTAAGATGAATTATAAAGTTACCTTTCTGACAGAAACTCATATTTTCCAATATACTTTTTCATTTTCCTAATAGGCTCCGGCGTTGTCATACATTGTCACCTTTATGCATTTTTTGCAATTTTTCTCGCAGTGAGAGAGATTTTGCAGGACTAGCATTTCTAGAACTAGTTTAGCTTTGAAACAGCCACTGGCAACTTTTGCCACATATTTTAGTCAGAATCTGGCTAAAAATAAGTGTAATTAAATCTCCATTTAGAAGCCTTTATGTACCTATTTTCTGCACTTGCTGATGAATCTAGGAGCTAAAGGACAATATAAAATTGGGATTTCAGGCTTGAAATAAGCTTACAGTTGGACTGAGCTATAGTTCTGTTCTCCAGTGCACCTGTAATACAGGGAGCAGATATAAGAACACAAAGGGAAGAGATTCCTGACACTGAACCCACCAAAAACCCTACCTGCTTGACTCACAAAGCTGAGGGGGTATGTAACAACTAGAAGGTAGTCCAAAGACCAAAGTGCAAAACGCTGATACAAGTATGAAATTGTACAAACAAATGTTAGAGTATCTGAAGAGGTTGTATTCCATCTGTAGGTGTGGATAAAATGTCAGTCCCCATTACTGAAGAAATCAGCAAAAAAATGTCATGCTCAAGTGCTCTTCAAATATTTTTTGACCGTATGGTGGGAACACAATGGGGCAGATTTATAAAAGTGTCTAATGCTGGATGATCTCATCCTATTAGTTGGCTTACTTTATTCCAGAAAGTTAGGACACAATTCTATGGGGTCAGCAGTATTTCTGGCGACAGACCTTTTATTACTTGCCACAAGGCCACACCCCTTTTCTTAAACCACGCCCCTTTTGTCGAGCTAGTCGTCAGAGAGTCAGAAAACTGTTTACAACCCTTTATAAATGTGGTGCTGACAGTTTTTTTTATTGCAAACTACAACAGAATCCTGTTGTGGACAGATTAATAAATCTCCCCCAATGTACTTCACAATGCACATCCCCCTCCCACGCTGTACCGAAACTTCCTCTGCTGCAGTGAGCTTTCACCAGGAAGAGGGAGCAAGGAAAGTGCCAGGGGAAACACTGTAACAGCCTGTGAAGCTGCAGCACGAAGGGGCTCTAGGAACAATCCCTGGGAGCCCATGATGTTCATAAGCACAATTTTAAAAGTTTTCTCTAGAAAGAAGGAGGCAATCTATAGCAAATATAAGAAAATTACCCCCTCATGTTGCCTGGGTCTATGAGTAATGGATGATGGTAGATCTCCTTTAAGAAATATGCCTGCTTAGGGACACATCAATTGCTAAGTAATGGGGACTTGGGCAGGTATACTACAATAAACCAAAGGTCTAAAGCAACATGCTGGTGGTGCAAAACATTTATAGGTGGTATAAATTAAGACCATTTTAAGGTCATTTATTATCCAGCAATAGTCCCTGTTATCCACAAAATTTACTGTACGTCTTCGTATTTAAGAAATAGCAAACCAACTGTTATGCAAATGACTTACTGTTAATCACCATGTGGGGCCAGCTATGAATGCCAGCCACAGTAATATCAGGAGCTAATTGTCCATCAAACATCACATTTCATGCAGTGCTCCGAGAAGGAAATACGTTGATACATTTTGCATACTGCATATTTGCTTTCTTCATATCACACGAGAATATATTTGTAAAATCCTTCTCCATAGTATCTTGTCTTCCAGATGTGTAAAAAAGTTGTATTCTAGAGTACAGTCTATTCAAGGACTCATTGTGCCGCCCGCTGTGTAGAATTGCCAAATCATTGCTTTCGAATTATATCTCTCCATCTAACTGCTGTGTTTTATAATTCTAGGTACTATAGGTAATATAGGAACTATATGAAAGACTCCTACTAGTCAATGAATATTAGTTAAATGTTGATGCAGGATATCCTGAGCTTTAATTAGGCTGACATGTTACAATTGTGCTGAATTTATTAGTTACACTTTATCTTGTGATTGAAGCACAATAAGGTAGACAACCTGAAGTTGATGTACGATAATTGAGCTGAATATAGCAACCACACATATCAGTTCATCAAGTGTTGTGTTCTATGCCACCATCATATATCAACTCCATAGTGACTCATTATTGAGTGTCACAGATATAGCCAGTTCCTGTGATATCCATTTCTATCGTTTTTATTTATTTATGGTGTACAAATTCTTCCACACTAAGAAATCCCTGCCTCTGGCACTCTGTCTTTTCCTACAATATGAGTTTATTCTCTATGTATAGTTAAAAATAATAAATAGCAGTAAAAAATAGTAGTGGTAAATGGTTTTCACTCACCAAAGAGCAGCTGCTCCAAATATTACATACTACTAACACTGAGCCAATGACGCGTCATTTGGCTTGAGAATGCGCTAGATTAGCGCGAAACGGCCCGTCGCCGCCTGGCCCCGCTCTGTACCTGTACACACCTCAATAAAGTACTCTTCGCACTGAATGGTGAGTGCCGCTGAACTTCTTTATATTTCTACTAACACTGAACTACTATGGATTCACTCAGTGGGCAGAAATCTAGTATTGGCCAGTTTACTGAATACTCGTTCTAGTCTGATCTGTGGTTTTGAATTTCATATGCACCATTAGTCATTTTTATTTTAGTCATTTGAAAGCAAAGATCTTTGACTGTTTTTTTTTGCAGATACTTGAATTGAATGCCCTTCCGAGCTAGTGGTCCGTTATATAAATTTTGTGAAAAATAATGGCACGCTTTACATCTTTTGAATAACCATAGTATGCAGTGAATGAGGTTTATTCTAAGAAAAAATGAGCAATAGATGGAGCTTATGTTGAAGGGGTATTTCCTTTACAGCAAATTAATGTTATTGTTTGTATTACAAAAAGTTATAAAATTTTATACAAACATACTTTCTGTATCATTTCCTCGTGGTCTTCTAGATCTCTTCTTGCTGTCATTATATAGAAAGCTTTTTATGTTTACTTCCAGGGTATAGAAATCCGACCACGGTTAGACGGGTGCACGGCTCATTATATCACAAGACTGTGATTATTCTCTATAATACTGTCACGGGTATCCCATGTCCCGGGTCGCAGGAGTACCTGTGTAACACCCTGTGCCCCCTCACACCAGCAGCAGGTTCACTTACCTCGCCGTGCTCCAGCGATGGTCTCCTCACGGTCTCCAGCGCACATACCCACCTCCTAGGACGGGTGCGTTGGCCGTCTGAGATTTAAAGTGCCAGCGCACTGCTAATTGGCGGTGGCCACCTGGCAATGTATAAATAGCCAACCTCTTCCCTCATGCCTCGCCGGATCTTTGTGCTTCCATGCTATTGAGAAAGCTGTGTCCCATACCTTCTGCGTTTAGACTGATTTCCCGTTGTGATCCTGGCTTTGTTCCTGATCTTGCTCCCCTGACCTTCTGACCTGCCTCTGATGTTAATCCTTTGCTGCCTGTCCCGACCACGATTCTGCCTAACAACTCTGTACCTCACGTTGGCCACCACCACGGACAAAGTCACACCTGTGGAGCAACCTGGTGGTATCACGCCACAACAAGTCCAATCCGCTTTGCTGGTGAAAACTGTGTACCACTTAGTCTCCGGTCCCAGGTGTCCGCATACGTCATCGTCTGTGGTAGTACAGTGGGTCCACTACCACTGAATCCATAAAAATGCTAATAAGCCGTGCACCTGTGTGACCATGGTCAGATTTCTCTCCGCTGGAAGTAAACACAGAAGCTTTCTATAGAATGACAGCAAGCAGAGATCTAGAAAACTGTCAGGAATTGATACACAATGTATGTTGAATATATGCATAACTTTTTATCATAAAAGCAACCACATTAAATTGCTGTAATGGGAATACTCCTTTAACCCCTTCACGCTCTGTGACGGATATATCCGCCGCAGAGCTATGAAGGGTATGAAGAGGGCTCACGCGATGAGCCCTCTTCATACAGAGATGGGCTTTGCGGCATATTGCAGCAAAGACCAATCGCTATCACCCTTGGTGGGTCCTTGCACGGGTCACGGGCATTAACCCCTTCTTTGCTGTCGGCAAAGTCGCCGGTGGCACTTAAAATGTGGCGGTAATAAGCCCTCACACAGCTCTGTATACATAAACATGAAAAAGTTATGGATTTTTGAAAGTAGAGAGCGAGAAATGAACAAAAAAACCCTGCGTCCTTAAGGTTGAGAAAATCCTAAAAAGCATGTTTGTTACAAACACCGGAGAAGGAAATAAAACAGTTAATAAATACCCTTTTGCTCTCTTTAGGAGGTAAATTAAAATCTCCCTGTAAACCTCCGCACATTGACTACTAATGTGATTGGATTCTCTCAGAAAGAGGAAATAAAGTATTTAGCCGCTGATAAAGCTAATATTCGTCCTCAATAGACACAGTAATAGTGATATATCACATTGCCCCAAAATACATCTGCAATTACATTGCACCACATTTATATGATCAAACTTTAAGAGTTTTTAGACACTTGTCAGGATAGTAGGGTGTGACCTCAGAAAAAGCGAGTGCCATCCAAGGAAAAAGTCTGTGTACCAAAAATTATGCAAATTTATTACAAATTTGATGCAGTTTTCTGAAGTGAAGTAGACCAACTAATAGATGGTGCCAAATTGTAATTCTGCAGTCTTAAATTACCCCAGATTTCTCACCCAGCATCAGATACAGTGGTAAATCTAGTGCAGCTGCCTCTAGCAGTCTTACATTGCAACACATTTGCTAAATCTCCCCCAGTGATTTTACCCAGAACAAATTTTAATAGAGAGCAACTTCAAAACACAGAACTTGTGTTTTATGTCAGTAGAACAGCTGAGTAGCAGCAACACCCACCAGCTCAGAGAGAAACTTAGAGTATACCTAGGAATACCTTTATATTTTATACATTGGCACCTAGTATCTAAGCCAAGGCTCAGTATAAAATAATGATTTACAATGCTTGATAACTTTATGATATCTGCAGTTTGGGCTTCTGCCCACAGAGCCGCACAACTTTGAAATATAAATAGCCAGGAGCTATTAGCACTGTACATGTGACCTCTGCTTTGACCTATTATATATCCTGTGCATATGGCACTGCATATTACCTTTGTTGTATGTGCCCACTGCACATTATCAATTCTTTTATCTTAACCTTGTCAGGCTCAGAGGTAGTGGATCCTCTGGACCACCGCGGACAATGATACAAGCCGACACCTGGGTCCAGAGTCTAAGTGGTACCCGGTTTTCACAAGAGCCCATCGCAAAGCAAATTGGATAGGCACGACTTGTCCGCAGTGGCAGCGAAGGTCGAGGTACAGGAACGGCAGGCAATCTCGTAGTCGGGGAGAGGCAGGAGGTCAGGACAGGCAGCACAGGATCAGAGTCGGGGACGTACCAATAGGTCAGGGCAGGCGGCAGAGGAGCGTAGTCAGGAACAGAACCGGGGTCACGACAGGAAATCTCAATAACAGCGCAAGGCATAAGACACGGCTTTCTCTAAGACACGAAGCATGAAGATCTGGCAGGGTGTGTGGGGAGAATCTGGTTTAAATAGAATTCTGGGTAAGGCCAGCACCAATTAACTGCAGGCGGCCCTTTAAGTCTTGAGAAGCCGGGGTGCGCCAGCCCTAGGATGTGGGAATGCGCGTTTGCGCTCGAGGACCTGAAAGCAGGAGCGGGAACGGGTAAATGCATCGGCCGTGGTGTGGGGGTGCACGGGGGAGCCCGCGACCCATATCTCGGACCACCCCTTACAACTAGTCATGAAGATGTGTCAAATAATTGGACCCGTCTGCTGTTATTATGTATGCAAACACTTCCCTATGAACCAATGTGACAAATGGAAGAAGCTAGACCTGAAATGACAGTTTGGGTCTTTATTATTATAAAGTAATAGTACTTTACAGATATGTTCAATGGATAAATATCATGAATTGGTTGAGAGTTAATGGAGCAATCCTTTTAATAGCTTAATTTTTCAATGCATCATGTTATTTCAAGTAATTTGACTATTGTTTTGGACCCATAACAAAAGAATGTTAACCTACTACATTACCCAGCATACTCTTGGTATGATGTTACTACCAAATATGATACAATATCTTAAGGTAACAGAACTGAACTGAGATGATTGATTTTTATAAAAATGATTTCATTTTGAGGGACTTTAATTTGATCATGATAAAATTCTTACAAAAATTTATTGAGATCAATTTAATTTATTTCAAGACTTTCAACCACCAGAGTTTCAAGTCCATATTTACTGGTAACAATGATTATTTGTTCTTATAGATGGAATATTACTTCCCTTATTTGTTATTTCTTATAGATATGGTATAAAATCCACCCATTCGTCACTTTAGTCAGAGTCCCTGGAGCTACTTTAATAAATCCATCTTAATTTAATATGAGAAGAACAAGAATGAGAAGTTTATAAGAAGATTTTGTTATACGGTGCATTGGAGTCCAACATCTTCACGATGGCTGCAGTTTGTTATTCCCCATCCTGGGAATTTACACTCAGTGATGGAGCGTTCAAATCCGAGACACTGAACATCATCCATCCATATTCTTCCAGTTCCTACATAGAAAGCAAATATTCATTTATTGAGAAACCAACATCAAATCAGGGAAACAATCATATTAGCCTGTGTAATATATATAGGAGAGGCAAAGCACACGGCTGCTGTAGGATCCATACTGGGTGGCCCAATTCATACTGGTGGCCCAATTCATACTGGGTGGTAAAGAGCTTACAAAGGGCTAATTTTTCCATTATTGTCTAGCAATCTAACTCTAATTAAGCTGTGACTGACTGATGGGATGAAGTCCTTATTTCTCCTATATATACACATTTGTTATTTAGCTATGTTGTGCCCTGTCTCTAACAGGCACTGCTATGAAAAAGAGACAGGACTTAAAGTGTAACTTTGATGATATAGGGATTTTTACCAAGTTGATTCCCCCTTTTCAAACAAACGGAATGATGCCCATATTTTGTTGCTCGCCCTTTTCTTTCCTTAGTTAGGCCATTTTCTTCTCTAAAGCTCCCTGTCAAAAAACTTTCTCAGCTGCAATGAAATGGGCAGAGACAAAACTTTTCTTGTATCATTCCTACAAGTAAATCCACTTAAAAATTCATATTGTACTTAAAGGATCTATGGGGTGACAAGCCTGACAGCTGTCATCACATGTAGCATGTAAGAAGAAGAACAACCCAGCAGTGATTCAATTACATGATGTGCATAGTCTGTGCTGTGTGAGCAGTAAGGGTTAATAGCTGGTCTGATGTGCACAAAGTGAGAGAAACTGAGAAAGTTCTGCAGAATCACAAACTGGAAAGAAGACCTTTTACCTCACTATTATGTGTGGTAGAATTCTACATCCACAACAGCCAGACTCAGCTACATATAGAGAACACTGTCACATGACCTCCACCTCCTCCCTCCATAGTGAGCAGGAAGCAGCAGCCCCTCCTCCCCCCCTCTGTCCATAGAGTTATTTACATGACAGTGATAATCAGCACAGCCAGGAGAAACACCTACTACAATATTAGGCTAGACTAAGGCGGATAGCAAATAAACTGCTGCACATAGGTAATCAAGATAATGGGGCACATTTAATAGAAACTGTGCCAGGGTGCCAGATTCATGATTGGTGGTGCCTGTTCTTCATGCCCTGCAGAATGCACCACTTTTGGGTAAACCTTTAACATGGAGCATGCAAAACACTTCTGTCGGACTTTGCATGATAAATGGGGAGCGCTGTCTGACTGGCCACCAGAATGCCCATTTTAGTGCAGAATTTTGTGTTGCAAGAATAGGGCAATATGCACCACAAAGTGGCTAGAACACTTCTTAAATGAAAGCATGTGCAAAGTCCGACAGAATACTGGTGCAGGGGCTTTGGTAAATCTGGGCCAATATGCAAAGTTGTTATATACCCCAGGAGCTATTGATTTGTGAAAAAAATATTGAAGCGACACATTAAGACAAGTCCCCCCACAATTATCCACATGTTTATGTTACTTTGCAGCATAAATTAAACAAATTTGTAAATTGAGTAACGCTCTACTAGACACATCCTCTAGATAAAATTATTGTGGAACATTTTAAAACTGGTCTAGTTTAAATTTGCAATTTATAACTATTTAAAAATATTAGTAAACTTTCCCAATTGAGCTTTGTAGGTGTTGACTATTATTAGAAGAACCGTAATGTGTTTCTGAGCAGTAGGCTCTTTCTGATTCACATTAACACTGTCTGCATCTGGTAATACAATAATAACACTATAATGTCTGTCTTTTCTCCTGTCATGCCTTTCTGTCATGGTCACATCATTTATTCAATGAAGGCTGCACTATAAGTGAGAAGCAGAGATAGTAGATAGCGTAGATAAAGTGTACTTTGCTAGAAATTAAAACAGTGAATTTTTACCTGATCCAAACCTTTGGTTAAGCATGACAATAGAAGCTCCTGAATATCCCAACATCCTGCAAACCACTTGACCATCTTTTTGATCCCAATGATCATCACACACGGTACCCCATTGTCCAAGGTGAAAAACTTCAACTCTTCCTTCATTAGGAGTTCTCCCACCAACAAGTCGTACAACAGCATCTGTACACCAGACAATTTAAAAATGTTATTTCATGCGGCCAATACAAATGCACTTTCTATTTTTGTCACATTTCTGTCAAAAACTATGGAGCAAATTTACTTAGAACAGTGTAAACTGGACTATATGCATTCTGCCTGAGTAATGTGCAGAGAGCGCTAGATTCAGGGTTTCTGGCGCACATTCTTCATGAATCTGGCACCCTCTGCACAGAAACAGAGTGCACCACTATTTTTGGTGCACTTTTAGCATGGGCCGTGTGACACCCTTCTGTACTTCTGTCGAATTTGCATGTTAAACGTGGCGCATGGTCCGACTGAGCACCGGAAAGCCCCCTAACTTGTGTCACATGGTGGCTAGTGAAGCCATGCCAGAAAAGGGTTGCGTGCAACACAAACGTGGTACTGGCACTTCTTAAATACCTCTGCAAGCAGTTTGCATTGAAAAGAACATGCAAAGTTGGATAGCAAACTGAAACACGGCCCTCAGTAAATGTGCCCCTGTTTGTTTCTGTGTAGGTGTGAAGATGGTGTAAAGGGGAAAATAATCGCAATGCCTGCCAGTTCGCTATACATTAAAAAAAATTAAATGTACACCAGAAAACCACAATACAATCCCTGATAAATGTTGCCAGACAGAGGGGCAAACAGAGGAACACGAATGTGCCTTTGACCCGAGAGATAGGTCACAGCGGCACCCGTGACAATCACTAGTAGCGTTGTATTACATTTTTCTTTCAAAACAGGCTACAAATAAGGGAGGTACGACATGTAGATCTTCCATTTAACACACCATGCCTCAACCAAACCACCTCCTAGGAAACCAAACCAATTTAAGGAATTAATGTCACATTTATAACATGTTTGTGGGAAAAGCTGTATCATAACATATATTCAAGGATTCATCAAATTGGCATAGGATCTCATGAATAAAGCCAGTTTTAACAAAGCTTAACATCAACCAAGAGTTAATCAGAAAAAAAACATATCTATTACCTGTTGTTTTAGAAGTAGTTGCTTGTGTTGATGAGGCTGTTTCGCCCTTTTCTCCTTGTTCTCCTTTATCCCCTTTCTGACCCCTTTCACCTTTAGAACCTGGCAAACCAACAAAGTTCTTGCAATTTAAGAAATCTACAGGTGTGTCCCCACATAAGGTCTACAATTTTCATAAAGCCAAAGTAATATATATACATATATACATATTATATATATACATATATAATGTTATTTAAACATTTAAACAGGTCATAATATTGATGTTGATATTAGATCAGTGCAAAGTAATCTATGCGATAATGCATCATAATTATGACATTGAAAAACAACAGTTGGATGCCCAATGGGGAGACAGATATAACCAGATAATAAAACAGATATATAAATGTAGAAAATTAAACTAAAAGGTCTTTATTGAATCTTTTTTAATTAAGTACTTAGAAGCAAAAATGCATGTACTTAGTCATTAGTCCCTAGTTTCGACAAACTGTCTTTTCAGCAAACTCTGTTTTGAGTAGGGGGAATATTTCATGTATTTATAACATAGCACATCATAAATATTAAACATGAGAATACCCTTTTAATGATCCCATTTCCTTTATAGCTACTCTATAGTATATATGAAGCTTACCTGGTAGTCCACGTGTACTCATTCCTTGTGATCCTTTCAAACCTTTTTCTCCTTTTTCACCAGAAAGACCTGTAAAGCATGAGATGGAAATGAATGGAAACCCAAGTAACATGTGAACTGGACTATTGCAGGGGTCAATGAAAGTGAGTACCTTCCTTTTTATCTTAGATTCCCTACTCTGAGCAGATTTAAATATATTTTTTGATCTGTAATATAAAGAGACTATGCTATGATTACCTGATTCTGATATAACATCAGGGATACATACAAGGCGCCCTGTAACAGATGAACTTCCTACAGCTCAGTTATTTGTCATATTATGTAGCATATTATGTATAAAATGGGAGATACCCAAATGTATAGTAAGGTAGTATACAATGCCATGACAACATGATTGTTTCTTCTTCAAGGGCCATAACAACCTATAGAATTGACACCTAATTTATTATAAGAATAAATAAAATAATAAGTATCAACTTATGCAATTTCTTATCTGTGTCTTATCAAGTAAAACAATTTGGTGTGACAGCAAGAAAATATTCTATATTATGTAATCTAGATCAGAGATGAGAATGATGGAATAGCCAGTGGCATAAGGCACACTGAATACACTACAGGCAAAGATACTTTTTTGCCAATACAGTGTAAATGTAATGTTATTTAAAAAAAACACACAATACTTTAAATGCTATTCCTTTTCCACAAACTCTGCATAAATTAATAGTTCAGGTGAGTATAACTGACTTTGGACAACCTATCAATGATAAAGTGGGGGGGAATTCAATAGAGGCGTCCCACAAAGACAAGTTTCTTAAATATACTCAGGATAACAAAATGACACGTTGTATAATTCGCTGTTATTAACAAAATATAGCATTTCACAGATATAATTCTAATCTGTCTCTATCAGTCCTGATGCACACAGTTTCAGTTTCCCCTAGTTTCTGACCCTGGATCCTATGACTTAGGCCCCTTCCACACTAGCGAGTGTGATGCGATGAACTCGCATCACACTCGCAACGCAAGCTGCCGGGAACGCACGGCCCGAACGCTGCACCGCGGGAGTGAACTCAGCATGTCAGTTCACTCCCGCGGTGCAGCGTTCGGGCCGTGCGTTCCCGGCAGCTTGCGTTGCGAGTGTGATGCGAGTTCATCGCATCACACTCGCTAGTGTGGAAGGGGCCTTAGAGTCAGGAAGCATGAGCTGAGCTTCTCTCTGCTCTCTGCCTCTAGCCCCCACCCTTGCATTCCAAAATGAGCTCACACACTCCGACTTCCAGCAAACACATCACATCCTGAGAAGAGAAAAGCTACAAGCCTTAGGCAGATAAGTTCTTTTTCCTGGGGAAGGGAGGCACATCATGAAAAAAAAATTTGTGTTGCAAGATCAAGCACTCACATGCAACAGGAAGAAGCAGGTGAACTCCGGCGGACCTCGGCGCAGAAGCGACACATGCAGGAACTCGGACCCACAATGTTAGTGAATTGCGCCGGACCCGAATCCTCGTTGGACAACACATCGCGGGATCGCAACAGGATGGGGTAAGTAAATCAGCCCCAATGTGTCTGCTTAGAGTGACCATCACTGACTGACCATCACTGACTGAGAGCGGATAAAACAGCAATAAAACTGCATAAAATTGTAATGTAAGGGATTAAAAATTATTTTTATTGCGTAAACATCACTAGGGGATTGAGATTTGAGAATTTTCTTTAATGGGAAAACCACTTTAAAACCGGCATTTAGAATGCCAGTCACCGGAGATGACGCCAAACACCATGCCCCGGAAGAAGCCTGAATAGGCGAAACCTGGGTCGGGCGTCTTATGCTTTTACTATATGCGCGCTTTTAAATTGGAATGTGTGAGTATATACAATAAATACTATTTCCCTTTTGAACCTGGCAATCTGCACTATCCTCTTGATGTAGGATCGGGAACACACCGCAGACGCGGTAACGAGACAAGGATTGTGTTTCAACCCACTAAAGGAGGACGATTGGCGATGCAAGGAGTCGGGGATATCTTTTATTTCCAGTCCATGAAGAGGTGGTGAGAGGCTCTTGCCATTTGACAAACAGTACAAGGAGTAGAGCACTAATTTTATATCTTTAAAATTCCCTCGCCCGCAGTCCTGTGCCCATATTCACTCCAGCCTCTTAGTAAATATGGATGCAAACTCTGCTAGCTCTGAACTTTCTTCGCCTAAAGTCTCCGCCTGTCTTCCACTGAAAAATAGTTGTTTTTTTTTATATTTTGATAGGGCATTTTGGGACACAGTGATACCTAACACATTTGGAGGTTTTGCTGTTTATTTAGTTTTATATCCATTCTAGGGAAAGTGGGTGATTTGAATTTTTTATATTTTATTATTTTTTTGAATTTTTTAAACTTTTTTCAATACTTTTATTTTACTATTTCTTAGACCCTCTAGGTTACTTTAACCCTAGATGGTGTGATTGTTCCTACCATATACTGCAATACAACTGTATTGCAGTATATAGCGTTTTTACATAGGATTAATTACAATAAGCTCATTGTAAGGAATCTTCAGAAACCATACAGTTTTGGGTCTGAAAAAGACCCAAGGCTGTCATGGCAACCGATCCCAACTGTAGATAGCGCTGCCTTAATTGCCAATGTCTCTGCATGGAGAACTCTTACATCTCGACCATAGTCAAAAGCCTCCCAGCTAAACCAGTTCCCTACACTGTACTGAAGAGATGCAACCACATCAAAACTGTGCTGTCTACAGTTGGGAATCTGTTCCTTCAGGAATACATATACTGGTTTGGTTTAATCCAGCATCATGCCATTAGGCTTCCTGAGTGTCATGCTTGATGTTAAGGGGGCTGCCCTACAACAAATCTAAAACAGGCGTGGTTTTTCTAATCCCATCTTGAAAAACGTATTTGCATATTTTCTCAGAAATATAAGACAAATGAGAAATCACTTAAATGCAGACAATAAGATTACTCTTTACATGTCAGCATTCATGGCTCCTGTGATTCCCACAGAGGTTGCTCCCATTTTTATGGTCATTAAGATATTGGTATGGCCATGTTTCATTCTCAGCTTTTAAACTTCAACAGCAACACATGTCTGATACTTCAGAAGCAAGGTTTTGTAATACAGGCAGTCCCCGGGTTACGTACAAGATAGGGTCCGGAGGTTTGTTCTTAAGTTGAATTTGTATGTAAGTTGAAACTGTATACTTTATAATTGTAGATCCAGACAAAAAAAAATTTGGCCCTAGTGAAAATTGGAGTTTAAACATTTTTTTCTGTAATGGAACGAGGATTATCAATAAATCTTCATTACAGACACCTTACAGCTGATCATTGCAGCCTGGGACTATAGTAAAACATTCAGAAAGCTTCACCAAAGGTCAGAGGGGTCTGTCTGTAACTATGGGTTGTCTGTAAGTCGGGTGTCCTTAAGTAGGGGACCGCCTGTATACCTCTTACTCCAGGTATCCCGGGAATTCCCATTATGCCTGTGTCTCCTTTTTCTCCTTTTGGACCTGGGGGACCTATAGTAAAAATAAAAAAGAAAATGTTCAACACATCACATTGCGGGATCATAAAAAATATAGACAAAAGAAAAGTAGAAAAGTTAATAAATCATGTCAGCTCCTTTAGCTGTATTGTTACAAGTATTTTTAATTTGAATTGTTATCCCTTTTAGGACGCAGCCATTTTTTGTAATCTGACATACGTTGCTTTATATTGTTAGAACTTTTTAACACCTTAACTAACCAAAGTGATTTTGAGACGCATCTTATACTTCACGTTATTGATAATATTTTCTAAATTCTAAATTATCTCATGTCCAGACAAATAGCTTTACAGCCCAATTTAGTTACTAACTAACATTTTCCATATGTCTGCTTTATGTTTTCATAATTTTGTGAAATGTTCACTCTTTGTTTCATTGCAGGCAATTGGTTCTTTTTTCTTTCTTTTTGGTTCTTTTTCTCTCATTAATGTACACTCTGCACCCCTTCATCTTGACAGAAAGACAGAAATGCAGCTAATTTATTAAACAGGAAAAACTGAAATATCTATGACAGGACCTTACAGGCATTTGTAAAGGTCATCCCTGGGATCAGACCACAGGGTTGCCATAGCTACGTAGCAACAATCGAGCAGGGAATCTCTGTGAAGGCATTTAAATGCTGCGGTGGAGTTGACTTTAATGGGTTAACACTTGCAATCGGAACTTGCCTCAACCACAGTTGCCTCAAACATCCAAACTCGGCTTATACTCGAGTAAGCATGTACGGATCTGTCGCTGATGGAGGTAAAAAGAGGAAGGCAGGAAGAGTACCTGCAGGGGGTATCGGAAAGGTATTGACTTTATTGACTTGGGCACACTGAGGGATGGCTGGGTGGCTATATATGGGGACTGGCTTGCTATATAGTACAGGGGTCTGGCAGGCTAGTTATATAATACAGGGGCTGGCATACTGGCTATAAATGACAGGGGTCTGGCAGGTTTGTTATACACTACAGGAGGTTGGTAGGCTACTAGGGACAGGGGCTGACGGTATACTGGGGTAGGGGCTGGCTGGCTGGCTATATACTAGGGGCATGGGATGGCTATATGCTGTCCTGTGTTTTTGCAACCTTGTTTTTTTTAGCCTTTGTAAAAAATCTTACCTTGAATTAGTGTTAAATTTTTCAATGTAGCTGAATGTTCCCAGTCACGTAATTTAAGGTCATTGGTAATTTGATTCAGTGTTTTCACTTCCTTTTTCATTTCTTCTTCTAGGATTATATATTTTTGTTTTACTTTTGTTACCTCTGTTGATGCATTCTGGAAATATGAGTACTGTTGCCCAATTTCCTGACAAAAAGACAGTTCAACAATTCAACTTCAAACCTTTTTAAAGTGATTTTCCAGGAAGAAGCATATTTCATATTCAAATAGGTAATTAAAATATAAGTTAATATCTAATTAGTTGTTATTTAAAATTTAGCTACCCTCAGGAGAAAAAATGCTATGGAGAATTAAAATTGTACTGGCCCTTTAACCAGTCCTGTGACTTTTTCACTGTGGGGGAAACACAGGACAGAAGATGACTGCTGGTCACATGTCCACATCACATGTTCTGCACCTGCTTGGGCAGATCATGTGATCAGCACTATATTTGGCTGTAGTGGATTGGTTGCAGTACATCCAGTACGGCCAGTGTTGTGGTGAGACCAGTCTCAGTGGGGTAATGTGCGGTGATGATCATGGGAGTTATTGTAGATGTCAGCCATCTTGGAGATAACTCTGCCTGCTTTAGAAAGCCTATAACATTTTGTGAATCATAAAAGCAAACTATTTAAGCTCCATTTTGTGACTAATGGCATTGAGTTTTGTTGTATTCTTTTATTTATAACATTATAGGTTTTTGTATCAGATGTTCATATTCCCAGAATACACCTTTAAATTTCTTTCGTTTTGGATCTCACATACCATTTTGTGGCAGTTTTAAAAGTTATAACCAGAAGTGTGGAGCTAAATGTGCCTTACTCCAAATACTACTTGAAAAACTGTGACAAAATAGATACGCGGGATCTGACAGTGAATTTGCATACAGGATAGTTGTGTTCCAGGTTGTATGAGCATGGTTTATACTCACATGACTATGGGGGGATTTATGAAGCACTGGTACAGCGTGTGCCAGCATTTGATGCCCCCCATGCCCTGCAGGTTGTATCTTTTAGCACATCTGGAGTAAGGGGAAAATAGTCACATTTCCTGCCCGTTACCAGGAATTGCCATTTATGCTTTAAAGCATCCAAAACATGCAGAGCCTTTATCTACTATTTTGTATCCATGGTTTTTATGCAGATATGAATCATCCATATAGATTACATGAAAATTGTTTGGATCTGTATATTTGGCCACTCATCTTATATGAAAATCTGAATCTCCTCTGGGGCAGATAATGTGGGAGATACAATCATTTATGTGTGTATAATCAAAATAATTTTCAAAGCTTTCAGACATGTTTCATGATAATAATGGTGCTAATTTGTTTTAATGTACATACCGCTTCTATTGAATCGACCTTTTCAGAAATTGTGCTATTTATGTATTCCATTTTCATTTTGCTGTCATCCAGAGTAATCGTTAAGTCGCCAACTGACTTATGGATGTTTTCAATGTCTTCTTCTGTTTTTTGACACTGTAGTACAGTGTTATTTAACATTGTATATAAGTTTCTCAGTTCATCTGAGTTGTGGAAGCTTTTCTCTTGGCAATCTGATAGGTTCTTCAGTAACTCATGTATAATCTGAGAGTAATCATCTGTGTCGACTGTGCCTAGTTCTTTTGTATTTTTATTAGAATGAAGTTTTTCGTGAAACACATGATCACTTCCTTCTAGAGCAGCAACATGTCCTACGAAATGAGACAAAACAGAAATACAACATTTTATGCCGTATGTCAGGATACAAATAGCATTAGAGAAAGTTTACACACAGTGATATCTCTCCAGAAGACTCTTTACTTGACCACCTCTAACTCAGACCAGATTTCCTTTTAAAGATTCACTGTCCCACCAAATATATTACATACTGCACTGCAATCTTTGGTTAAAAATCTCCTGAAGACTTTTTTGGTTGTTTATCTTAAACTGGTTTGAGTGCCCAAACTACAACCCAAACCCCCCTTTGATGTCGCAAAGAGTCAACATGATTTATTGATCCCTACTGTATCACAAGTTTCAATCGTATGGGTGTCCTGAGGACACCAATACAATAGAAAGAAGATGTAGAAATTTGGAATTGTAGCTTTCCTCTGAAGAGGAACAATCAGGGGACACAGAGCAGGAGCTCCAACAATAATACATCTGTGTCCAACCCTTTTCGCTCATCCTATAGACCTGGCAGCCAAGGATATGTCACTTTACAAAAGCACTGAGCACAGCAGTCCTGGGCTGTCTTGAACCACAGAACACAAGAGGAAGCCTTGAATCCTGTCTGGCAAATTCTGTGCTGGGGTGATGGCCTGGGTGCCCACACAAAAGGCTCTGAGTGCCACCTCTGGCACACGTAGCATAGCTTCACCAGCACCTGCCCTCTTTCTCTGAATATCCAATATCTGGATGTCTCTGGATATCAAATATCACACTGCATTTACATATTATACATAAGACATACACATTTATAGTCAGGGGTTATTCATAATGATATATAACCACTAAAATGCTAAATGGGTATAATTCAGAATCAGTGGTTAACACTTGCAGCACCAATATACTGGACCCTGATCCCTTGAATACTTACATTTTGAACCCTTAAAAATGCCCCTTGCAATTCAAATAGGGACATACTCTTCAGAATATCTCAGTAGAGCAGCCTCAGGCTTTGTCAAGTACATTCTATGAATCACAAGTCAATTTTATTGCCTTAATGGTCTTTTACTTTACACTGCTGGGGGGGGAGGGTTCTTTGTGTAAGTAATAAGTCACGTAATGTACATTATACTTTACTTTACCATGTAGTTTGATAATGAAGACAAGTTGGCCCAATACAATTAGATACAGTATTACAATGGCGACAGCTGTAATCTTCCATTTCTTTTCAACACTTTTCATACTGTTACTGTTACCTAAAAATAAGTAAAAAAAGGTATTTTATTCTCTTTTTATTTATTATAAAAACACTAAACACTGTTGTCACTAGAAGTCTGCCCTAGTAATCCCACTTGGGACCCCTGTCTTTGTGTAAAACAAAATCTGGCATCTTAGCTATTTGACACTTGAAAAATGAAACATGTTAAATCCCAAATTAACAGTAGTGTCCACTCCTGTATATAACCCCCTCATGTGGCTTGTGTCCACTCCTGTATATAAACCCTTCACGTGGCTTGTGTCCACTCCTGTATATAACCCCTCACATGGCTTGTATCCTCTCCTGTATATAACCCCTCACGTGGCTTGTGTCCACTCCTGTATATAACCCCTCACATGGCTTATGTCCTCTCCTGTATATAACCCCTCACATGGCTTGTGTCCTCTCCTGTATATAACCCCCTCACGTGGCTTGTGTCCATGTGGATTTGAGACATTTGCAACAAAAGTCTCAAAAAGAAGCCAAAATTTGCACCTGCCAGGACAGGAAAACCTGAACATGTATCACAAGTAAAAAGACAGGATCATACATAAGGTGCAAAAACTAGCCTCCAAATGTCTCTAAAATTCACCTCAGAGAGACAAAACTATGATACATGTGCCCCAGTATATTATTGTGTGCAGAATTAAAATCAATTGTTTCATCTGTGCAGTATAATCTCTGTATTGTGTAATAAAGAAAAAAGTTTTCTTGGGTGGAGAGATTTTGTCTGAAAAAGTGAATTATGGCATGCTGAATTTCCTGTTTAGCTCCCGCAGCTTCATAGAGTATGTTCTTTTCAGTCTCATTTATGCATTTATGCAAATAAGGTATTATTTTTCCATTCTTTGTTAGTCACAAAACATACAAAAGATGACACTATAACCCAGTCAACAGTTTATTATACTGTGTTGCCAATTGTGTATGAGGTTCTTCAGGAATCCCACTCCCTATATGCTCTGTAAAATGTTTGTCTTGATTTAACATATTTTTGATATTCATAACAACCAGGAAGGGGCACTGTCTAACATCTGATTAACAAGGCTCATTTGTGGATAGAACACATGTATATTAGAGTATAAACCAATTTATTAAAAGATGAACATTATTTTTTCCCATATTTCCTATATTTCCCTGTAGTTCTCTTAAAGTGTGGCCAGTGTATTAAGACGTGAGAGAATGTCACCTGCTCTGTTTTTTATAATAATCTTTACAAAGCATAAAATACACTGCATAAAATACACCGCAATAAAGCAAATATAGGAATAAGCATAAGGATTATGGAGAAATGTATAGAAATCTAGGGTGGCACGGTGGCTGAGTGAGTAGCACTTCTGCCTTGCAGCACTAGAGTCCTGGGTTCAAATCCCACCCAGGTCAACATCTGCAAAGAGTTTGTATGTTCTCTCCGTGTTTGCGTGGGTTTCCTCTGGGTTCTCCGGTTTCCTCCCACACTCCAAAACATACTGTTAGGTTGTTTAGATTGTGAGCCCCATTGGGGACAGGGACCGATTTGACAAGCTTTGTGCAGTGCTGCATAATCTGTATGTGCTATATAAATAAAGAATTATTATTATTAAAGAACACACAAGAGCAGCATAAATGACTTTCACTCTAAACTTTATCTACTACAATAAGAAAGATAAAACATTTGCCTTCATGGAGAGCATCTACAAATAAACATAGGTGTTCTATTGAGTCAAGGTATGTGAAAAGTTTACAACTTATTACATATCTAGTGGTCAATCCCCTAAATGGGGGTCACTTATATCCATTTGGATGGATCAGCAATTCTATAGATATGCAGCCTTTCCATTCTTCTCTTTTGGACTGTTAAAGGGAACCAGTCTCCTCAAAATGTGGCATAGACCAACTATTCAAGCATGTAAATTATCTGAATTGTGTAACTATGGGTCCTCTCCGTTGCAACTTTGCTTCAGAAAAGTATTTTATTCCTCCTCTGGGTCTGTCAGATATTCAGTCAAAGAGAAGGAAGAGCTCTTGGCTCTTGTCAAGCTCCCCTGCCTCCTCAGTGCCACTCAGCTTTGGACCCCTAAACTTCGCCATCCCTCCCACTGCCCCTCAGATTGAAACTGAGCGGAAGGGTTGTGGGAAAGGGTGGGGGTATGAAGCTGAGAAGCCATGAGGTGGAGGGGAGAGTGACTGCATCCAAGAGCTTTTCTTCCTTCTTGAATGAATAAGTGACAGGCCAAAGGAGGAATATGTTTTTTAAGCAAAAGTACAACAGAGAGGAGACCTAGTATCAACATTCAGATACATCTACATGCTTGAGTAAGTCACTGTTTGCGGTTTATGCCACATATTAGAGGTGACAGGTTCCCTTTAAAATAAGCATGGAAAGTTTGGCTTTCTCCAAAAATGCCATAGAATTAACTTAAACAACTATTGTTTCATTAAGACAAAAAGGACAAGTGAATTTAGCAGCAATATCCGAGCTGTAATTTCTTTGATTTATGGTGACCAGTGTTAAATCTAATGGTTCCTGCTATTATTGATGCTTCCTACCTAATTTCCTTATTATAATCTATTTATTCATTTTGGTGGCATTAATTGTAGTTTAAATAAATGGATGAATCTATTTGGTATTATGGTAAGTTTTATGCACTATTGTTTGAATTTTCAATCAGGTTTCTATTGCATTATCTGTTCCAATATATTAATTTCTTGCCTGTAATACAGGAAGTCCCCAGGTTATATACAATATAGGTTTTTTAGGTTTGTTCTTTAGGTTGAATTTGTGTGTGAGTTGGATCTGTATATTTTATAATTGTACCTACAAACACATATACTTCAGCCCCAGTGACAATTGGATTTTCAACATTTTTAGCTGTAATGGGAACAAGGATTATCAATAAAGCTTCATTACAGACACCTTACAGCTGGTCACTGCATCCACAGAGCTTCACCAGAGGTTACATTGGGCAGAGAGCTCCGTCTGTAACTAGGGGTCATCTGTAAGTTGAGTGTCCTTAAGTAGGTATTTCTCAGTTTATAATAGTAATGAGCATTTGTAAGATTTATTCATGTTAATAAAATTTGATTAAAAAAAATTCTCTATATCTTGTTATCTGAATTTTAGTGTCTACTTTGGTTTTCTTGAGAACTATTTTCTCATAAATCTGTGCATAGGTGATACATTTGAAAGAAACCCTTCAAAATTTGGATAGTGTGTGTAAAGTGTATTGTTAAGTGGTTCATGTTAGGAAGAGACTTAAAGGACATCTACCACCAGGATGAAGGAGTGTAAACCAGGCACACTGACATACTGGTGTGTGCCACCTCTGGTAGGACCTGCTCATCTTTTATATTCTTATTCCCTTGTTTTTGCCAAAAAGAGCTTTCAAAAATATCAGCCTGAGGGGCTCCAGGCTCCATAGGTGTTAATGCCTCTCAGGCTCATTTGTATAATTGTTAAAGCCTTTTTTTTCTTTAAAACTAGGGCATAAGAAGCTTGAAGAAGAGAGGATCCTGCCAGAGGGGGCACACATCAGTATGTAAGTGTTATTGGTGTACAATCCTTCATCCTGGTGGTTGATGTCCTTTAACCTTATGTCCTAAAGACTACACAGGATCTCAACACAAGGGTTCTTTCCACTTGAACGAACAACAATAAGTACTTGCTGCATTCACTTGAAATGTTCTGGACCATAGTACCAATGATAAGACGCATTACACCAATCCTGTGTATAGGGAATAAGTGTTTTGGTGGTTCAACCTCTTTAACCCAGCAATCAGTAAAAGTTATAGGTAAAGTCACATATGGCAATCAATTTAGGGTTAAAACTAGTGGCATGTACATGGCAATTTATGTAATCATTTGCAGGTTTGTCTGAGAAGATCTTTTTAAATAGATATTAAATATTTTTTTAAGGAAAAATGTATATTGGAATTCAAAAAGAATACAAAAATAATTCCTGAAGAACCCATTCAGGTGTTAAGAAATGAAAAAATTAACACGCAGTTTAAATTAATTAAACATATACCGTAAATTGATTAGATAAATGTAAATAAATAAAAATAGTAATATGCAAATGCTTTAACTCTATACAAAATAATATAACATTATAATGAGATTGCAAACACTTACAGTTTGAAATTAAGGATTTCACTGACTGCTGATCCCAATTGCTATTCTCTAGCTTTTCAAGACATGTAATTTCATCATTGTCGTCAGTGGATTTTGACCACTTGGCCATTTAACAATCTGTGAAATGAAAGAATAAGAAACACAATAAGAAACACAAATAAAGAGGACTTTTTAGAAACATTAGTCAAATCTTACAGAGATTTTTAATATTATGTTTAGAATAGGTTAGAATACTTTTATTCTACAAACAATGTGGTTCTACAAACAGTTTGTGGTTTTATTATTTCTGTTTTTACATTAAAACATTATTGTCAAAAGCAAAAAAAGGATTTATTTAAAACAAACTTAACTTAAAAATGTATAGATATCTATCGAAATATTCTCACCGTTGTTCTAAAACTGATTTGAAGAAATTGAAGTGTATGCAGCGGCTAGAATTTCCATAGAAAGCTTGATGCTTCCTTGTGACTTATTTCTCAAGTAAGGGAAATGACTCTCCGTATGACACAGATGTTATGCAATGTGTGGAAATAAGTTATGTTTGCTGTATAATCAAAGTTTGTACATATTTCCCACGTAAGCGGACAAGTGAAGTCACAGAAAATATGCACTGTTGTCCTGCACATATCTGGAACATAAATATACAGATTATACATCACTTAACTACCAGCCTTCTCAGGTACGATTTTAAATAACCTTTCGAAAATTCCCTCTAGTAAGTTACATTTACCTTTAAAAAACAGTTCACTTCCAAGGTCATGTGCAGATGAGCTGAAATGAGTCAGGCAGAGTGGCTGAAAAAGATGGGTCACTTTAGGCACCCACTCATATATAGAAAGCGTTTGCAAGCAAGGCCCCGACTCCGATTGTATAACTTTTGTTACTCTGTAATGTCTTATTTTATTTATATATGTTCCCCAGAATCTGTAAAGCACTACAGAATTTGATGGCACTATATGAATAAAGATTATAATTATCTTGGGCACCATAGTACCCATGGCATCATATTAAAGATAAAGGGGGAGCTGCATCATATGTCTCCTGCAACTGCATATGATAACGGCCCCCCGCTTCCGGCCAAATGCATCAAGAGGCTTGTGCCACCAGACAAAACTATGCCAGGTCCGACTTGGCTTAGTTCTGCGTGTAAACCAGCGAAGGTGGCATATTCACAATTTTAATTGCAAATTCTTGCGCTGTACAATTCGGGATTATTTCTGAAAACCGGCAAAGAAGCAGTGATGAATGGTTTCATCTTTTAAATCACACCAGATGTTTGCTCCAGTGAGCTACTGAACTGAATATCAAAGCAGTTAAAAACATAGGCATGGATTGTACCTTTCGGCTTATCATATTCCCCACTGTCTTTAAAACACACAGAACCACAATCCTTATTAGATTTTAAAGATAAGATTATTATTTTTAATATTAAACAATAAGCATGGTTAACTGTTATAGATGCCAAGACATGTTTATCAATGTCCCCCTTCAACCTCTTAAACCATCTAAAAAGGCTCTTATCTGTTTATTTGCATAGTACTTTGGAAGTGATTTGTAATGGGTAAAGGGGTGAAGCGTAACATACAGGAGGCAATTCTAGAAAAAATAGGGCACATTTACTAAGAACAGTGCACTCTGTACTTAGAGTTCAGTGCGCACCAGATTCATGATTTGTGTCTGAAACGCCCAAATTTGTGCCGAAATTTGTGTCCCATGAAGAGTAGTGCAGTGTGCACCACAAAGTGTTGCGTGCACAAGAAATGTGTCTCAGACACTTCTTAAATACCTGTACTTCTTTCATCTACCTGAGGGGGGTGATATTTTAGTGGTGTAAAAGATGTTGACAAAATTTGTTTAATCCATAAACAGTACAGAGTTCTGGACTGTGCTTTAAAAATTATGGAGTTTCATTGTTTTAAATAATACCTTTTATTGGAGAAATTTATGCTTTTTTAGACACTTCTGCTTTCACAGAAATCTCATATGAATAATATGATGTATTAGTATTTGATGATGATAGTAACGAAACTTAACAGTGGTTTTTAACAATTTTTCAGTCTTTGGAAACAAGTCACTTATAAGATATACGGTAATGTGGTACCATTAAAAACTATTCAGAAACTACAAAACAAAACAGAAAGAGGGACAGCAAGAGATGCTACCTTGTCCACCGTTATAGGGATATAGACACATGAAGGATCTCGAAAACTTTGAAGAATTGCAAACTATCCAAGCCCTCATTCAATGGCTTGTACTTTTAAATGTTCCATCCTTTATAAGAAGCATTAAAAAAACTAAACTACATGATGCAGTCAGGGTCGAGTTGGAGGTCACAACAAAAAACTAAACTACAGAATGCAGAGTCAGGGTCAAGTCAGAGGTCACAACGGGAGAGCAGAACAGGAACACAGGAGGGAAGCTTTCTCAATGGCATGAAGCTCAAAGATCCAGAGGAGAGTGAAGGGAGCGACCAGTCTTTATGGGAAACCCAGAAGTACCAGCGCCAATTAGCCCTTAAAATCTGCCTGCACACGCATGCCCTAGGGAGTGGGAATGCGCATGCGGCCTAGCCTGGACAGGACCAGGAGCCTGGGGGACAGGGGCACGGATGTGCCTGCAATCCGCAGCATGGATCGCAGGGACTCCCGTAACTGTCAATTAAAGGTTTTCCCACAAATTCAAGTGGATACAGCCTAACTTGCTTATCGATGGGGTCTTAGTGAGGAGACCCCCACAGATCACAAAAATGAGGGATCCAATGGGGTCTCACGTACTTCAGCGTTTCTGTACTGCGTTTCTGTACCCGTGCTCCTGTGTCCTGTGTTCCTGCATTCCTGTTCCCCTGCTCCTGTTTGTTCCTGTGTTCCTGTTTTCCTGCATTCCAGTTCCTGTGCTTGTGTGTGTTCCAGTCCGTTCCAGTGTTCCCGTTCCCATCTGCCTGGACCTCTCGGTGCTGACCCCGGGTTGGACTTGACCTAGCGTCTCTGCCGCCTGCCCTGACCTTGTGCCTGAATCTGACCACAAGACTGTCTTCTGCTAAAGTTCCTCGACCTCGGCTGCCACCGTGGGCTAGTCGCACCTGTGGAACGACCTGGTGGTATCCGGCTGCAGCAAGACCATATTGCTTTGCGGCAGGCTCTGTTGAAGACTAGGTGCCACTTGGATTTCGGTCCCATGTGTCGGCTAGTACCACCTCCTGCGGTGGTCCAGAGGATCCACTGATCCTACACCCTATGAAGGGATAACTGTCATATTTTGCCCAACACAGGTGAATTAACAGATACTATGAATATAAATATATAACTACTGAACCAAATAGAGGTTTAAAGTGGAAAATGTAAATATTTTATAAGTTATGTTTATATTCTGTGATAAAAATAAAAACAAGTATGAACTAAACTTTTAATAAACTTGCATAAATGAATAGTACAGATGATAATAGTAAATGTTGTAATATACTTTATTTAAGAAATCTGTTCCTGTGTCCTTCTTATTCCCCTGCCTTTCTGCCTTACTCAAGCATTTCTTGTAAACCTGCTTTCTGTCCTATATCCACTGACTGCTCTGAGATAATGGAACCAAATGGAAGTTACTTTTCTAATGACTTTTTACAGGCAGTCCCTAGATAGTGTAATCACTGCAGAGAGCTAAATCATGAATGGAATTATTCTGTAGGGAAGGAAATAGTTCATCAATAGCCTCCTTTCCTTATCTTTATACTGTGTACGGGACTTCAGATACACAGGTCACTACTAGAGAAGAAATAGCAGAAAATAAGACACAAAGAAGCTGCTTTATGAACTATATTACAAAGTTTACAATTATCATTACTGCAAAATTTAAAAAATCCATAGGTTCAAGGAGGACACAAATTCATTTCTTGCAAGTGCCCATATTGCTACAAAGGAATGGGGCACTCCTTGTGCCCCACAGTACAAGATATCCAAGTTTTCTTACAGAGTAATGCGAACTAAACCCCCAGCAATTTATATTTTAGCTCAGTTGGTTCCCTGCCAAACATAGGATATTTCATTGATGTAGCAGTCCTAAATCTCACAACAAAAGTTACCAAAATTCATTAAAAATATAGAAATCATGTTAAGGTTTGTGGCAACTTTTTATGTAACTTTTTCACATTAATGTTAAAGCTTGCTACATCTGTACGTTTCATTCAGATATGATTGATCTGTGTGTTTCAGCACCTACTTTCCTTTAGCATTATTGCTTTATTAGATTGATTTGTAGGAGTTAAGATGTGTTTTTTCACATTCCCATTTTATAATAAAGTCAATGCAGTCTTACTCATTAGGGAGTACACATTAATCATGTACTGAGGATCTGTGTATCTATGACAGAACTAAACTTTACAGAGCAGAAAAATATCACCTCCATAACTTTCTACGGTCTTCATAATTAAACGTAAGGGAAAATGTCACATGTAACTTGGGGACTAGGGACCTTCCATTAATCAAACAGTCTATAAAGTTCTAGTCAACTGTGTAACATACAGTCATTGACAATAAAAGCAACAAAGAAGAATTTGCTTGAGTTGAAATTAAATAGAACTTTATATGTGTATGTAATTATGATATAAGCAAGTCATTTCAGAAATGGGGGTCATGATATTCCCCTCAACCCTACTCCACAGACAAATCAGAAGGCTCTGACCTCCTGATGTATCTGGCGAGCGGCTATGCCTGCCAGCAATTCTACGCCAAGCCCTGTCTGGTGTCAAATTGTGCTTTAACATGTGCTCATTCAGGCCCCTGATTCTCCCCCCTTACACCCCTCCACGTCGACTCAGTGCAGGGATGGCTAAAAGGGGGAAATGATCACAATTATTATTTCATTATTTCAGTGCATGTAAAAGTGCCAAAAAGCTGGCTATTATAATACATCTCCTTCATTCACCATTATATAATCACATTTTGTGTATGTACAAACACAAACATAGACAGTCTATAAATAGTTCTGTCCATATAAAGCACATCACTCAACAAAACGCTCTTTAAGTAGCTTTAACCCCTTAACGAGGGGACCGGAAAATGTTTAATGACCAGGCTTTTTTAGCGAATTTGCAAATGTAGCAGTTTGACCCCTTGGCCCTTTTTAGTTTTTATATTTTCTTTTTTTACTCTCCATGTACTGGGAAGCAGGAAAAATATTCCAAATGTTGTGAAATTGGTGAAAAAAACACAGTTGCACCATTTTATTGGGGGTTCAGTTTTTACGGCTTTCTCTGTGCACTCCAATTGATGCATCTCCTTATTCAATGGGCTTTACTGTGTTTAACATATTTCAAAAAAATGTTAAACAATTAAAACCTCCTGTACAAAAAAAAAGTATTTGTTTCGACAAATTCTGACTCCAATAACTTTTTCATACTTTGGTGTACAAAGCTGTTTAAGGTGTCATTTTTTTAGGGACACGCAGACATTTTCATTGCTACAATTCTGGGCACTATGTGACCTTTTGATCACTTTTTGAAAAATGGCAAAAAAGTAAAAGGGTGTGTGTCTTCGCCAGAAATAACCCATGTGACACAAAATAAAATAAAATAAAATTTGGTGCAGCAGACCACACCAACTAAAAGGAGGTACAAAGTAGGCTTCTCCAGTCTTATTCTGCACCAGATTAATCATCCAGCATCAAACACAGTAGTTCTCTGCTGCGCCAGATTTATCACTGTGTCTGATGCTGGATGATTATCTGGTGCAGTATAAGACTGGAGAGGCCTACTTTGTCCCTCCTATTAATTGGTCTAGTTTGCTGCGCCACAATATTGAATTTTACAACCAATATTGGAATGTACAGTATGTTTCAATCTGTCCATTCTAGTATGCTTCATTCATTCTATAGGAATTCTAGTATGCTTCATTCATTCTATAGAAAAGATGATTGAAAATGCTTAGAAGTGATAATGGCTGTTTAGACTTGTACACAATGGATAATATGTGCTTTTAATGTTGTAGTCTTTATAGTTGTAAAGAATATATCATTGTATGAAAATTCAGTTGAGTTTTAAAGTGATGATTGATGTCACGTCTACCAGCTTTACTGTATCTTACAGTATTCTAATGTACCTATTAGAGATGACGCTTTCACTATAAAATCTATGGTCTTTTCTAACATACAGCCATAAAACAAGTGTCATTATGTTCCTGATTGCTATTACAGCTACATGCGAATAAAAGGCAGGCTCGTATCGAGAACGCCAAGAATGAATGGCACTGACTTCAATTTTGTCTTTCATCAAAAAGCTTAATGTGGCTTTAATAGCTTTCGCAAAACTTGGTCATTAGATGTTAGGAAAAGAAGTAGGTTGATTGTCTTTTAATATTTTCTTTATCTGTGATATTGGGAAATCAATAGTATTTTGTCAGTAAAAAAATAAAGATAATTTTTTGAGCACAATAATGATATTTAGCATCACAAAGGTCAAAATTTTTAATAATACAGGTCAATGTGGCAATCTGCAATCTGTTTACATATGAGAGTATATGTCACAACTCATACAGTACAGGCAGTCCCCGGGTTGCATACAAGATAGGGTCGGTAGGTTTGTGCTTTAGTTGAATTTGTATGTCAAAACTGTATATTTCATAATGGTAGATCCAGGCAAAAAATTTTTTTGCCCCAGTGACAATTGGAGCTTCCAAATTTTTTGCTGTAATTGGACCAAGGATCAATAAAGCTTCATTACAGAGACCTTACAGCTGATCATTGCAGTCTGGGACTATACTAAAGCATCCAAAGAGCTTCACCAGAGGTCACAGTGGTCAGAGGGGTCCGTCTTTAACTATGGATCGTCTGTAAGTCAGGTGCCCTTAAGTAGGGGACCGCCTGTATACAGAATCATTTTACCTTCTATCTCATTCTTGTATACACTTGGTCAAAATCTCAAAAAAAAAAAAAAACATGTTGTTTTATTGTTGCTATAATGTTGGGTACACCTATTTCTTTAACAATCTGTATCTCTGGTGAACCACAAGCCTGATGTGACCTGAAAGATGAGATTCTTATATTTAGTATGATGCCAAAAGAGTCTAATAACTAGTATTAGGAATTCCCCCAGCACAAGATGAAGTGAAACTCCATGGAGAGTTATATTTCCAAAACAGCAACGTTTCGACTACAAAATAGTCTTTGTCATACTTGACAAAGACTACTTTGTAGTCGAAGCATTGCTGTGTTCTGAATTATCAATTTGTGGAGTTTCACTTCATCTTGTGCTGTGATGCAGTCCTTTTATTAGTTACTGTATTATATTTGGACCATCACCAAAGTCAATTGGCTTTGGGCACTCTCCCCAATATATCTTTGAATTTATGCCGTCTTCAAAAGAATCGAAAATAGGAGTGTCTCAAGTGACAGTCTACCTACAGCTTCTAAACCTGTCTTATATGTCATTTCTGTTCCTTTTTACATGAATTTGGAAGATATTTTTTTCTATGTTAATGGGAGAGATTACACATAAGAGGGAATTCTAGAAATGAAGTTTCTTACCCTAGCTGAGGGGCTAGTAATTTAATGGGGAAAATTCTGGTGAAGGGGTTCCTTTAAGGTTCTTAATTTTCTACCAACAACTATGGCTACAAAACATTTAGTTTTGTTAAGAAAAGCAAAAACCTGTTTGATTGTTTGTAAGCTTCACGCTGGGCTTTAGCTGTTACCCACTTCTCTAATATCTAATGTAGGAAACTGCACTAAAAGTGCTCTGCCCATGTATAACACTTGGTGTGCCAGATTCATTAAGAATGTGCACCAGAAATCATGAATCTAGCGCTTCCAGCTCACCAAATTTTTGTGGTGCACCTTTAACAAAAGGCATGCAACAGACTTTGCATGTTAAATCTGGTGCACAGTCTGACTGAGCACCGAAAAACCTTGTAATTTGTGTCGCATTGTGCTTAGTGCATCTGTGACACCAAACGGTCACATGCGACACGTTTGGTGCAAACACTTCTTAAATATCTGTGCAAGCAGTTTCCACTAGAAAGAACGTGCAAAGTCTGACTGGCACAAAGCCCTTCGTAAATGTGCCCCTGTATTTTTAAATCCACACCAAGAGATTAAACTCCAAAGGAAATATCTGCAACGACTTATTCAATTTCAAGTGTGCAGACATAAGTCAGGACACAGGTCCTGGACATTTTCAGGGCCTTCTAGCTTGGAGGGTTGGGTTATGTTGTTATCTTATTTGAACAATTGTCATTTGAACAATTGTCTAAGGCAAAAAGTGGCATTGTAGTGACTTTGTAGGCGTTTCTTACATAGGTAATGGGGAATTCTTAAAATCAAAGCATCAACGTACCAGAAAGAATATTTCATACTCTACGAAGGTGCTTTTGTGTTGTAAAAGCCGGGACAAGTTCCCCTTTAAGGACTCCAATTTGTCATGAAAACTATTGAATATAAAAATTTGATATGCCAGAAAAACTCATTACAGATTGCAACAGACAGGAGAACTAATGGAAAACCACCCAAGGGGACACAACAGATACTGGGTATTAAAATACTGCAAATCATGGGATTTTGAAAGGCTGGTCATCACATACACCAGTAGGACAGGGGTATCGTCATGGACCCATTACTAAAGAGAACGCTTTTTTATTAATGGAAATTCTGAATATTTCCTTCAGCACATTTTAAAAAGAGAGAATAATTTCAAGGTTTCAAATAAGAAAAAAAGTCAAAATAAAAATTATCGTGCCTAATCTTTCTAAAGATTCTTATTTTCAAAGGTCTCATTACTTCATTTTACTATTATTTTAATTAAGAAAATTAATTTTCCAGAAAATACTGGAATCAGACATTTCTAATTGAAATTCTATACGACTGTATGAAAGTCTTGGAGTTCCTATAAATGATAATGTTTAGGAATCCATGGATAGTGACAAATATTATGTGCTGGAAAAATGAACTGTATTTAAAATATCAAGATTGTGAGATTAAATGATAAGTGCATTTTCTAAGAGCTTTGCTTACACATATATGTAATATTAGTTAAAGGTAATAAAATATATTACAATATTGCTGTGTTCAGCACCTTTGGAAAACTTGCCTTTATTTGTATAAGTCACATCATCTAAAATTAGACTCTTCTTAACTCAGCAAATTATAAATATATTTTGCATACCACAGCTACAAAAATTGTCCAACAGGCAAATTCTTTAAATTGGTTTCAGATTTTAGTGCCATGGTATTTGCAGAATCTTATATATATATAATCACATGTTGTGATTAATAATCCTTGGAAATTTAGCAACAAATAACACAGCTTTACTGTTAATGGTTCCACAAATGTACTGTCATAGGACGTGCAGACTCCAGAAGAAATTGTCAATTCATTTTTATAGGAAGAGCAGTTATTTTGAAAGGTATCAGTAACCATTTTTGCTGAAGCTTAATGTTAATTTCCTGATATACTAGAAGTGAAATAAATATCAAATTACCGTATATACTCGAGTATAAGTTGACCAGAGTATAAGCCAAGACCCCTAATTTTAACACAAGAAAACTGGGAAAACCTATCGTCTCGGGTATAAGCCTTGTATATAGCTTGCCAGCTCATGCCCCCAGTATATAGCCAGAACCTCAGTATATAGCTGCAGCCCCTGACCCCCAGTATATACCTGCAGCCCCTGTCCCCCCCAGCTTAAAGCCTGCTGCCCCTGCCCCCTCAGCTTATAGCCTGCAGCCCCTGCCCCCCAGCTTAAAGCCTGCAGCCCTTGCCACCCATATTATAGCCTGCGCCCACCCCCCAGTTTATAGCCTGCAGCCCCTGTCTCCCCCAGTATATAGCAAGAAGCCCCGCCCCACAGTATACAGCCTGTAGGAAAACAAAATGTGTACTCACCTTCCAACGCCCCCCGGCAGGTCCTCATTGATGTCCAGGATCGGCTCTGTGTCGCAAATGGCTGACATCATTATGCGATCGACAGACCGGGCACCGCCACTGAGCCGATGCCGGACATCAATGGAAAGAAGAGGACCTGCCGGGGGAAAGTGAGTACACATTTTGTTTTATTTCTTGACTTGAGTATAAGCCAACTTAGGGCTTTCAGCAAATTTTTTGTGCTGAAAAACTAGCTTATACTTGAGTATATATACGGTAGACCCCATCGCCACCACCAGAAATACATGATTCTTCCAAAAATATAGGTCTTAATGGGTCCCTGCTAATGGACAAGAATTTTAAAATCCCAGACAACCCCTTTAACCAAATTTGAGCTGAGATATAGACACATCTGTACTGCATAGTCATCTGATGTACCACCACCATTCTCACACAGTTTTACAGTGTGGACCCTATAGACTTACCTTATTTTTTGGAATATAAGACCAACGTTACAATAAGACACACCTGAGAAAAATCTTTGACACCAACTACAAATTTCCTGTTGGTCAAACACAAGCATAACATACCCAGCTCTTCTACATCTATACACTATCACACAGCTCTGCTACATATATTCATGCTACAATCACTGACTCTGCAACATATATTTGCTCACAGGAACACACTCAACACTGAAAGACCCCAAAAACTATTAAGAAAATTATTCCACACTGCAATCTATGAATCAATACATCCTTATTTGTCATAAAACATTATAAAACACAATGTAAACCATATAACAAATCCCAAAAGATAGGGTGCTCGAAAATCCCCTGACACAGAAAAATTGGTGTTAGACACAATATAAAATATTATATAGTATAATAAAGTGCTAGTACACAATGAGAAATATATATCAGTAAATATATATGGGGAAAACAGCATCAACCCAGATCATGTGTTTGCATAAGCCAGTAGTCCTTTACAAACATAATATACTCAAGTGGAAGACCAAATGCAAAACGTAATGCTACAGTGAAAACACCTCACCCATATATAACACATGTCAGTCACCACCCCTACGCATTTTTCAGTGGGTCACGCCCTTCATCTGGGAGTGATGTAAGAGTGGCCCCAATTGATTTGTATAGGCGTACTCTACCAATCAGACACTTAAAACACAGAACAGAGTGCACCAACTTTTTTTTGGTGCTCCTTTAAAATAGGACGTGCGACACACTTCTGTCGGACAATGCATGATAAATGTGGTGCACTGTCTGACTGTGCATCGGAAAGCTTCTTTCAGTGCAGAAGTTTGTATTGTGTCCTGTATAATGCAGCTTCAGGTATAATATCGGGTACAGTGTAGCTGCAGACACTTGTGCCAGCAGTTTGCACTAAACTGAACATGCAATGTCAGATAAAAAACTGGCATAGGGGCTTTAATAAATGTGAGCCACTCTGTAACATAGTACCAAGACATACATAATAAAAACGCACTGCTGCGTCCATTTAATCTCACACAAATTTTCTTTACCCCTTAACGACTTGCCCCTTTTTTTGCATGTTAATTTTTTACTCCACACTTTCAAAAATCTATAACTTTTTAATTTTTCCATGTAAAGAGATATGTGATGGCTTGTTTTCTGCGTAAAAAAAAATTGTGATGATATTTAGTATTCTATGCTGTGTACTAGGAAGCAGGTAAAAAATTCCAAATGCAGCAATATTGGTGAAAAAATGGAATTGTGCCGTTTTCTTGTGGGCTTGGATTTTACAGCTTTCACTGTGCACCCCAAATGACATGTCTTCTTTATTGTTTGTGTCGATACGATCACGGGGACACTAAATTTGTATATGTTTTATAATGTTTTCATACATTTACAAAAATTAAAACTTCTGGCATACGTCGGTGTATGGAACTGTGGGTGGTGTAATTTTTTGTGAATTTTGATGACGTTTTCCATTTTTAGGACTGTACGGCCTTTTGATCACTTTTCATTGAATTTTCATTTTCAAATTTGGTTGCCATTTTCCGTTACGGGGTTAAACACAGTGAAAAAATGTTATTATATTTTGATTGATCGGGCATTTTCAGGCACAGCGATACCTAATGTGTTTATTATTATTAATATTTTTATTACTGTTTATTTATATTTTTATGACTTCTAGGGAAAGGGGGGTGATTTCAATTTTTTTCAATATAACTTTTTAACAACTTTTTTAAATTTTTCAGACGCCCTAGCTTACTTTAACCCTAGGTTGCCTGATTGATCCTACCATACATGGAAATTTTCCTCCTTGAAAATATGCAAATCGCAATTGTAATGAATAGGATTAAAATGAAACATGGCAACTGATCGCCGCCCGCCTGTGACCCCATGGGGAGCGATGATCTTCAACAAGATGGCGATGGACTAAAGCAATATACAGCAAACACTTACCGGCTATGGAGAGAGCTCAGCCCGTGAGCCGTCTCCATTCACCCACAGCCGACAAATGACATACTTTTACACCATGCATCAGGAAGGAATGATGGAGTTAAACCCAGTTTCAGCTTCTTCTCTGTCTTCTAGTGCTAGACCGGAAACCCACACAAACATACACTGCCCACGATCAAACTCTACCTCAGGAATGTAGAAGAGCAAAAAGTGGGGAAAAAACCCCTGCAAACTATCAAACATACAAATTATAAAATGTTATAGATATGGCATAGTTGTTAGTTTTACATGAACTAGAAAATAATGTGAAAAGCTAAAAACACAAATATATAGAGAAAAGAATGGAAACCTAAACATACAATAAAAGTTGTGGCACTGTACTTAAGTAATGTCATTTGAAGTACAGAAATTCATGTTTATGAGAAGATGTTTTGAGGCTATTTGCCGAGCTCTTGAAAGTGACATTGATAGATGACAGAATAGTCCATAACCGTGAGATGGCATTGGCCATAACAAAAATTAGTTATCAAAAAGCCCCGATACAAAAGAGGTTCGTTTCTAATAATAACTGTAATTATTTAAGTGTAGAAAGCATCAAGTGCAGTTATCAGAAAAGGAAATTATCAGAAGCAACTACAGAGGATCGGAAATTAAATTGAGGAAAATGACAAGGCAGCCAATGCAGTTTTATCAGACAAGCCATTTGTCTTAACAGCCCCAATATTCCCCATAGGATTTACTATCTAAAAGTCTTGAACAGTTGTCAGCAAATAGCAAATGTCAAACTCCAACTTCTGACAGGAATTCATATAATTAAATGGCAAAACTTATAACCATAGTAATGGATTCTTAAGGAAATGAGGACAATTTATTCTGGCATCCAAAAGGAGATAAAAGTATTGAAAGGTTTAACAGAAGACATTGTAGTAAGCATAAAATGCATCAATATGCCACAACACAGCCATAATATGACTTGTATAGACTTAGGTGTTCCTCCTGTATTTCAGGTCATTTACGACAATATATGTGGAGGCACATACAAGTAGCATCCTATTATTCACTTCAATGTCTCTCCTAATGATGGGAAAATAACCTTTCAAGGCAGCCCATGTCATAGCAACTGACAACATGGAAAATAGTATGTTGACAACACTTCCAATTAGTGTAGTTAACCTTTTTAGTTGCGAAAAACCGAGCATACAGCCCTCAATTGTCCTAGACAGACAATCAAGTAGAGTCGATTATAGTGAAGAGCTCAGTCCTTTATAACATGGCACATGGCCTTTTAATAGTGTATCAGCTTTCTACCAAGTCAGTCTACCAATTTCTACTCTGTCAGTCACAAGTATAACTGCTGCTACTGTGAAGTCAACATGTTAAGAGGCAAAAACTGTTTCAAACAAAGTGGTAGACCATTAAAAAATAATGGAAGTGCAAAGAAGAGTAGAGTAAATCAAGCATAGTGGTATTCATAGCTTGGATATATATCAGTGTTCCCCAATCACCGATCCAGGGCCCAAGACTGGGCTGTGGAACACCTGGTCGATCTTTGTAAACAAAAAATAAATACTCATCTTCTCTGTTCCCCTGCAGGAGTCTTCTCTTCCTTAACTTCATTTCTAAATTAATGCATGGCTCTATTGCCAATGATCATGATGATGTCATCATATTGTGTCTACTGACAATAGAGCCATGCACTAATGCAGAAGTAAAGTGAAGGAAGAGAAGACTGCTTCAGGGAAACGAGGAAGGTGAGTATTTACCAGAGTTCAGCTGGTAAAGGGGACATTGGAAATGGAGGATGGGGGTATCTAAAGGTTAAGGGGACATGGGAGGGGGGCATGCTGCAGGAAAAGGAACAGTATAAGTTAAAGAAATGGGACAATATAAGCTAGGCACACAGGGACTATGGGAGTGCTGAAAATAGCCAATGTTATTTGCTCTACTATTTTCATTGCTCCCATGGATTTGAACAGTTGGGCATCTGCAGCATCTCTCCATTCATGTTTATGGGAGTGCTGAAAAAACTTTAATATATTTTGATAGATCGGACATTTTTAGACGCAGCGATACCTATGAAACTTTTACACCAGACAGCATTCCCCCACCCTCCAGTCCCTGGAGAAATTTTATAAAGCCAGTGCCAGTGCAAAAAATGGTTGGGGACCACTGGTATATATGACATTTCCTCCTTTGGCTTCATTAATATCTAAGCGTGTTACAAAATTAGCAGATTGTACAGTCTTGGCTATTTCCAGCCCTCCCATAAACATGAATGGAGAGATGCCGCAGATGCCCAACTGTTCAAATCCATGGGAGCAATGAAAATAGTGGAGCAAATAACAGCTCTCTTCAGCACTCCCATAGAGCTGGAAAGAGAGAGGTCGGGCATGCCCAATAAACTGTCCATTACACTAGGTTGCCACAAGTGGGGTCAGTGGATTCCTGTTCTCGAAAGAGCTGAGTTAAAATGCTGTATCAAAATATTGTTAACACATTGTTAATCAGGTAAATAGGGCCTCATAAAAGGAAATCTTTCCTTTTTCCTTTACTTGCCTTAAAGACAAATTTCTAGTGTTACATTTTGAAGCATATATATTTCTTAGTCGATAGACACAGTAATGTGTTCTTTTCTAACTATTATTTGTAAATCATTGGCTCGACAACTTTTACCTAAGTCCATTGAGTCCATTGATTGTTCTAGAACTTACAGTATTGCTTTGTAAAATAAATACTGTAGAAGAAAAGCAGAAGCCGTATGGATCAATATCATCTATATCACTCTTGATGAGAGTAAGGAGTAGTCAATGTACTATGTATTTATATCCAACCGAGAGGAACAGTAGGTGAATGCTGTAAATTACTGTTTTTTGCTCAAAGTCTCTGCTCAAACTGAATCATTTTTACTCTATAACATGAGTAAAATAAAAAAAATTAAAATGAATTACTCAATCTGTTGAGTAACTAGGAATAGAAAATACTGCTCATTCTACTACTGAAAAAGACAACACCTGCAATGTGGACAATGTTTAGAAGGGAAATAGAATTCCATTGGGAAAAAAGTTCCTAAACTCCTTGAAAACATAAAGAAAACTTCACATGTCCTTCTAGTCTAAAAAATGTATAATATAAGCTCATGTCGCTCCCTGCCACGGTCATTAAAGAGAACCTACCACCCCGAATCTACCTATAAAGGTAGATCGGGTGGTAGGTGGATGTAAGGGACGTGAGGATAGCTCTTTTTAGAGCTAATCCTCACGTCCCCGCTAACTTTTGGGAAACTTTATTGACCTAATATGTAAATTTTGTTATGCGGCTACTGGGGCGTGGAGTAGCCGGCACGAGGCTACACAGCGCGGCTACTCCACGTCCCAGTAGCCACATTACTCCTCCTACCCTGTTGTGTGCGGCGCGCAGCTCCTCGTAGCTGCACGCCCTCGTCCGACAAGCCGGCTACTGCGCATATGCGCATACTGCTACATATTAGGTCAATATTAGGTCAATAAAGTTTCCCAAAAGTTAGCGGGGACGTGAGGATTAGCTCTAAAAAGAGCTCTCCTCATGTCCCTTACATCCACCTACCACCCGATCTACCTTTATAGGTAGATTCGTGGTGGTAGGTTCCCTTTAAGGCACTGCATCCATGGAGGTGTAGAAACCATGGGGGAGATTTATCTTTTTTCTTTCTAGTTTTCTAGTTGTCTAGTTCCTTTTATGTCCAGTTTCTTAGTCTAATTTCTCTTCGGTGGATTCTCCTTGTGTTAAATAAGACATGGTGTGGAGGATGCAACTTTATTTTTTAAACAAAGCTAATTTTTGTGAAAAAAGCTCCACAATCAGCTGTCTGATAAATCTACCCCTTTCTTTATATAGTGCTTTTGTTTATGCTGTCTGTATTTTGCAGCAGAAAGACAGTACACTGACAGTCCATTTGTCAAAATTTGCACAACTTTTGATGTGTCTAAATAAAGCATTTTAGATCTAAAATGATTTTTATGCATTTTTATATTGCTATCTAAAATGAACTTTAAAATGTTTTTTTTTAACCAGAAAAAGGTGGAGAGGTAAGACAGGTCAGTGCTGTCTAGCATTGTTATCACAACTTTTAAAACAATTCCAGTTGCCAAATACATGTAACTTTACGACGAGTTGTGGTGCACATTTGATAAAATCACAAAAAAGCTAATAAGTCTCACAAAAAAGTGCAACTTTTTTGTTCTAACATCTCTAAGAAAGGTAGTGATAAATACCCCCCCTTGGTTTTTATTACACTTAACCACACAGCATGTTTTGGCTCAGAACTTGCGCCAAGTGAACATGTCCCTGGTACAATGCCAGCGGTACAAAGCAGCTTTGCCGTATATACAGATGTCATTTAAGTATGATGAACCTATATTTATTATAAACGAGGTGAGAGTCTTTCTTACAAATGTTACCCACTTGCGTGTACGTATCCTGCACCTGAATCCTCTGTGCTTTGTCCTTTTCTTTCTTCTTCCAACCACCGCTGAGATATCCGATCACCCAGTTATTGTTTGATGTCCTTATCTTTTTTGGGCACTTTGGGGATCCTCTCTTTAGTGTTGTGGGCTGTTTACTTCCTCATGAAAGCAGCAAAAGATCGGATGAACATTTTGATTCAAATGAGCATTTTATGCAAATGAGCCTTAGCGGTGCAAGGTTCCATAGGTGTGAATGGAGCCTGGAGACTCTCAGGCTCATTTGCATAATTTTAAAACCCTTTTTTCTTAATAAAAAGAGTATAAGAAGCTAAAATAGCAGATATTGCCAAAGGGGGCATACACCAGTATGTCAGTGTGCTTGGTTTAGAATCCTTCATCCTGGTGGCAGATGTCCTTTAAAGATATTTTAATTTTATGGATTGGAACATCTATCTTTTATCAGAACTCAGTGACTACATTTAGAAATGAACACCGCCTTTCATGTTAGCATTAATCATACCTTAACATAATATTGTAAAAATGAATCCTGCTGTGAAACTCAAATGTCAATCTCATCACAAAATGACAATGTAATTGCTGTGTGGGGAATCTTGTGTACTTGGCTATATGATAATTTATGTTTTTAGGGAAAGAAACAAACATGGGGCAAATAATTAATGAATTCATTTCTGACTGATCACAAAATGTCAAGAAATTCCATACAATTAACATTTAAAAAGGAACTAAAATTGCCCATTAGGAAAAACTTTTAATAAAATGTTATATTGTTTCTGGGAAATAAGAAAAGATGTGAAAATCCCAGTGGCAAAGACATAAAGTGAAATCTAAAGTTTGTACAAAACTTCATAGCAGAGGACGCTGTGCTAAATGTGATATGTGTGATGCTGACTGTAATGCACATGGACCTCACTTGCCTTGTGGTTATCCTTCCTTATGAGATCTTAACATGGTCATTTATATTATTACATTACTTTTATTACTATAATATTTGACAGTAATTTTTACAGTAATAATATTACATCCTAATTAGTCTCATGAGGATATGAGTGGCAATGTAGTTCAACCATTTAGGCTTTTTTTAATTCCTATTAACCAGAATGTTTATTGTAACTTTAAATCTTTAAATCAATTTATTTTAAAGTACATCAATGGGGGATTCTCTTCTAGGCATTCACATTCAGTTTCATTAATCTTCTATATATAAACATTTCTTCAATTAGATGTTATTAAAAATGTACCTGGGCGAAGAAGAATTTCTCATAAATGTAGTAATCTGGTCCCTTAGAAACAAGACTGTGTCCTTGGATACGGCCACCTCTGCTGGAGGGATTGCACAAAGATGCAAAAATGTTTGTACATGAAATGTCCGGGAGTTACTGCATGTCCCACAGCCGTCCTGTGGTAATGATCGCTGAAGCCAGGTGGTCAGGCAGGACTCGATAGTGCATGTCTGGCCACCGCTGCCAAAATGTGAGGTGGTCGTATCCGAGGAAGCTATCTTGTTTCTAAGAGACAACATGGCTACATTTATGAGAAATTATCTTCACACAGGAACATTTTTTTAATAACATCCAATTGAAGAAATGCTTACATATGGCAAAAGAATTAAATTAAATGTAAATGTCCAGAAGGGAATTCCCCTTTAAGTCTCATAACAATAAACTTTCCAATATCCTTAACCCCTTTTTGACCTGAGCCTTTTTTGTTTTGGTGTTTCCGATATTTTCTGCACGCCTTCAAAAATCTGTAACATTTGTATTTTGCCATGTACAATACTGTTTGAGGCCTTGATTTCTGCATTAAAAAACTTGTACTTTCTAGTGACATTATTTTCTATTCCATGTCGTGCACTGGGAATCAACAAAAACATTTCCAAATGTTGTGAAATTGCCAAAAAAAGCATTTTCTTGTTGGTTCTGTTTTTATAGCTTTCAATGTGCACTCCAAATGAAACCTCTCTTTATTCTTTGTTTTGGTACAATCACCGGGATATCAAATTTATAAAGGTTTTATTAGGTTCTAGTAGATTTTAACCCATTAATGGGTGCAAAATCACAGGTTTTTACACTGTGCAAGAGCATTTCCCCCTCCCACTGTTCACTCGCACTGCTGTCATGATTACTGGAAGTCCAGGGGGCAGGGTGTGACTGAGATGGACTGCTGCAACCATTTGTGTAGCTAGAGCACTGATGGCTTCTGTAACATGCCCATTGCCCTAGTGGCTCATTAGCATAATTTTAAAAGTTTATTTTAGAAGGAAGGGGGCTATGGATAACAAATATAAGACGATTACCACCGTCACAGTGCCTGGATCTATACGTAAGTGTCTCTAGTTTTTCATGCTTGACTTTGATATCCTTTAAAGAGGATCTGTCACCCATAACTTGGGCACTAGGAGCTTCTTACTAAAGTAAGCAGCTCCTAGTGCTTAAACAAACACCTCAGTGTTAGAATAATAGCATTACCAGAAACCTCCAGTAACACTATCTAACACTGGGGCGGAGTACAATGTAAACACTGGACCACTCGCCAAGCAGTCCGGCGTATTCATGAGGGGGTGGTCCGAAGTGCTGCCTCTTTCCCGGACCACCCCGCTCGCTCCATAGACCGGCGGTGACTGGGTGCGTCATGTGGCAGTCACTGCCCCTAACCACACCCCAACCCCGCACCCTCATGAATACATCGGACCGCTTGGCGAGCGGTCCATCATTTACATTGTACTCCACCGCAGTGTTAGATAGTGTTACCGGAGGTTTCCGATAACGGTATCATTCTAACACTGCGCAATTTGTTTAAGCACTGGGAGCTGCTTTCTGTAGTAAGCAGCTCCTAGTGCCCAATTTATGGGTGACAGGTCCTCTTTAAGTAACAAAAAAACAGATTTACTTTCACTTTAACTACTATCTGAAGATGTGGAGACTGTGTATGTAATTTCTTTTGGGTTTTGTGTACTTCATAACAGCCAGCACCCAAACCAACCAAATAGAAGTACAGTAAGAAATGAAGGGCAAGCTCCCTGGACAAGTGTGTAAGCACCCATGATACATGGGTTGAAGTACATTTAAGGACATACAGTGGGAATTTTATAGGAATGCAGAACTAGATTTCTGTAAAACCCTGTGCCAAAATCTCATCTCCCATTGCTTTTCACAGTAGTTTGCATAAAACGAAGTGCCATACCCAATATACTGTGGAAATTTTACTAGAAATATAGAAGTTTGGGTCTTGTGTTTGGATTTGGCTCAACTCCCCACCAGTAACACATTGATCGGTGCTAGCACTGATCATGGGTGGCATTAATTGAGTGCATGCGTCCCAGCACTAACATGTCAGTGGCACAGATCACCACCATTTTGGATTGTTGCTCCCCAACAATGTAATCAGGAGTGTCAACCCACCCTAAAATAGCACACCACAGGGACACCAGCATATTAGTTTTGGCACCTGTGCAGCCACAGTGATGTAGCTGCTGGTGACCTTGCTCACGTCATTTAAACAGTTGACTCCCGCGATTGTAGCAAGTGGGTGTTGAATCCAAACAAATTTTTCAAATTCAGAATTTTCACTGTTTTGCTCACCACTTCCTACCACCTGTTTTCTCTTTGAGTAGAGTTTATTTATCATATATATGTCTTTTGGCTTAGTAGTTTATATAAGCATTATAGGGCACATTTACAGTGCAAACTGCACTAAATGGAGTTTGCCTATGTAGTGTGCAGGGGGCGCCAGATTCAGGATTTCTAGTGCACAGATTTCATGAATCTGGGGCTACCTTCACAGCTTCAAAAGAGTGCACCACCTTTTTGGTGTCCCTTTAACATGGGGTGTGTAATACAATTCTGTAATACTTTGCCCCCTAATTTGTGTTGCATGAGGAATAGTGCAGCAGCGCCACAGAAGGGTCCCGTGCGACACAAATGTGGCGCAGACACTTCTTAAATACCTGTGCAAGCAGTTGGCACTTAAAAGAATGTGCAAAGTCCGACAGAAAACTGGTGCAAAGCCCTTAGTAAATGTTTTTCTCATACTAACCATTTCCCCAGCTACCTACCTCCAAACCTTCATTGCTCACTCCTCGTAGTCTTTGTGTACTTTTCTCTCTCGGAATTGTATTGGATTGCAAGTAAATAAATTTACTGTGGTGAAAAATCTGTTGTTCTATTTAAACAAGGTTCATCAATTTTATTGCACATAAACATCATGTTGAGAAATTCCTGAACGTTGTCAGCATAGGAAGACACTTTCCAGTGAAAAGCCTAATTGTTGCTGTGTTTTAATGCTTCCAATATCGATTCTTAAGAAGATATACTTTCCACTTGAAAGCATTTATATACAGTACATCCAATCATGGTATCGTCACATTGACCACTTGCTTAGGGTATAGGTAACTATTTGCTGCATTTTCGCTGTGCTACTGTTGTGTCCCTTTACTTTTATATGAATATTATGCAAAATAATTGTAAACGTATGATTTTAGATAGTTATTCTCATTTTTCTTTTTTTGCAAGTTTAAATCTAATGAAGATCCAAGAGAAGGGAAATGTAACAAGAGTCCTATTTTGTAAATGCAACTCAATTTATCATCTATTGTATATGATTAACAATATACATTTGTTAAACCTGATATATTTATTTCATTATAAGATAAAATACATTTTAGTATGGTTTACTTCTATCCCTAAGAAATCAGTCCTTGTCTCGTACTCCTTAAAAAGTTAGGCGCTCTGAAAGGGTTCCTACTAGAGATGAGCGAGCATACTCGTACTCGAAACGGCTCATTGCTCGGACGAGTATTTCGCCTGCTCGAGGAAAAGCTTTCACTCAAGGAAACACAGTGAAGAACAGTGAAAAACACAGTGAAAACAGTGAACACAGTGAACACAGGATCATGATAAGTTAGCAGATGTACGGAAACATCTGCAATGTGTTCTTCAGTGAATCTTCAAACATATTGTTCTTCACATACTATTGTGAAGAACACCGTTTGGTGCAGCGTGCGCCGTTTAGTGAACGCTCATCTCTAGTTCCTACCCCATCAGACATCCAATGAAAATTCCAGGCACACCAGTTATAAGTAGAAAATGTGAAACACAATGGGGCACATTTACTTACCCAGTCCCTGCGCGATCCCCGATACAGACTGTCGTGTGGCCGATATCCTGAATGTGTCGCTTCCCCACTCAGGTCTGCCAGGATTCACCCTCTTCTTCCCGGTCCATGTAAGTGCTTGGGCTTGCGCACACAATTTTTAAGTTAAATCTTGCAGTTTGACCGAATCCGTTGGATCGTCCGATGGCCCGCCCCTGATTTGTGTTGCATGAAAGTCGGCGCGATTGCGCCAAAAACCCCTTTTATATCCCTGTCTCAGCGGTGCAAAACGGAAATCGCCGGGATGTCCGGCGAAAGTGCAGTCCGCGGGGCCCTTAGTAAATGAGCTCCAATCTTTATTGCGGCAGCTTACAGAAAATGAGTAACGCTTTAGCTTAACTGTTACCCTTTGTCAAACTCTGTAACAAAAAAATAAAAGAAAGATAAGTATTTACATATGACAAATAAAGTTGTCAAGAGTTACAGGTGAGATATCAGAATGGGCACCCTGCTTAGCAATGTCCACTACCCATATACCTATATGTACTATACTGTGAACCTTGTCTGTACAGGCAGTCCCCAGGTTACCTACAGGATGGGACCTTTGGTTTGTTCTTAAGTAGAATTTGTGTGTAAGTCAGAACTGCATTGTTTATAATTGTAACCCCAGCAAAAAAAATTTTTGGTCTCTGTGACAATTGGATTTTAAAAATGTTGGCTTGTCATAAGAACCAGGATTAATAAAAAAGTTTAATTGCAGACACCTTTGATAGCTCTTACAGCTGTTTATTGTAGCCTAAGGCTAAAGTACACTAAATTTAAAAAATCCAGAGGTCCATTTATAACTAGGGGTCGTCTGTAAGTCGGGTGTTCTTAAGTAGGGGACCGCCTCTATATATAAGTTTGACTCTTGACAACTGTGTAAATACTTATTTTTCTTATGTTTTGATTATTTGTTACAGAGTTTGACAACGGCTGCCTGGAATTTTCCTTTGGATTACTCCTATCCATAGTTTTGAAAAAAGTTTTTATGTTATTAGAAAACAATCCTGACCCACTAAATACTAAATACATGATTTTTCAATAATATTGAGCTCGCTCCGCTAGCTGTGACAAATTAGCATTTGTACATTTGGCTATTAAAAGAATTTTAGCAAAGGAAAGTATTTCATTTCTAATATTAAATACCACTATAATGCATTTTTAAATTTATTTTACACATTGTGCCCCCCAAAAAGGTCCTAGAAGACTTTGAAGGACATTTAAATATATTTTATAACATTCATAAGACTGACATATTTTTCCTGGTTACAGTACCAAAAACTAATCTGTTGGGACCATCAGCTCCCGCAATTAACTGAGACCCCATGACCATGTAAGTACCAGGATTAGGATGAGAAAACAGTATGGACTCTTCCTGCACGATTCTCACTGGGAGGAATTGTCCACCAGTTTTCGGCCAGACCTGGCTCATTAAAATCAGCATTTCAGCTTATGTTTTGCAAGATTATACTCAAATATAATCCAAAATTTTTAGTACAAAAAATGTGATCCTCAGCACAACAGGCTGACGCAGATAGAGTTAAAGTCCCAAACAGAGGAAGCAGGGAGTAGAGTCAGAGGCGACCAGGGGTGGAGTCAGCAGCTGCCAGGGGTGGAGAGATCAGGTGTCGGGGGCCCACAGGTGGTTTCACCGACACATCAAAAACTACAGAGAACATGCAGGCTAACAAGGCTAACATGTAACGTTTGAAGCTAGGATGTATTCATGTGCTTACAGCACAAAATGTAACCTATCATTTAACAAAATACCAGTAAGTTATCAAAAAAAACATATTAAAAAAATATGATGGGAGCAAAACTTGCTGACTGCACATACACAAATGGAACAAGATGAAATCTAAAAATGTGATTTGGAATTGCAAGATATATTAAAAGCATGTTAATTGTTCCAATTACATTAGCAAGAGAACACTGACAACACACATTATAGAAAGTAGTTTAGGAACAAGTTACAAATTAGATTTTTGGTTAATACAAATAAATGGAGTATAGATTTGTGCATATTTTTAAAATGTAGTCAGTTATGATACTTTAATTTGCAGTCTTTGGATTCAATTGCAATGTAGAATTATCCATGCACTATACCTTATTTAGTGTATTTCCCAAAATGTACAATTATTTAACTCTAGAGTGCAGAATTGTGTTGCTTTTCTATTTAACACAAAATCGTGTAGAAGGGTCATAATTTTAACCAGAGTAAGTTATTGGCAGTTATGTATTTAGCCACAGATTTATCAAATAAAACATGCATAGTTCTTAGGCGAAACTTTAATGTTGCTAGTGGCAAAGCTGACAACACCTTTGACATGTTTGGGCTTTGTGTATTCTACAGTTTTGTAGATATGTTTTCTGTAAAAAGTTTTCCCTTTCTCTTTTTCAATTCAAATATTTGAATTGAATAATCTAATAAAAGTTGTATTTTAAGGATAGTATTGATGAAATTTTTTTTTTTAGGGGAATCCAGAAACAAATAGCACAACAACTTATTGTTGTTATCCGCATCTATTAGACAGGTTTGACACGTCCAATGGGTTTGCTTTCAAGGTGAATAACCCCTGGAGTGATGTTGATCTACTATATGTACAGTATGTCACATATATTTAGCAACAACAGATGCATGACTCCGAGTTTATTGAAATCTACGTGATTAACATGAAAAAAAGGGAAATAATATGCCATGATCTATGTTATATGCACACACATCAGAAAATTATCTCACAGTTCCCATTTTTACGTTTGGAATATTAGTCTCTATCAGCAAGCAAATGGTATGAATATTGCCTACTGTGAGACACAATTACATTTTTATTCTACATCTCAGTAAGACCTCACGCACACAAGTATATGTATGTTGCATGCCCTGTGTGACCTTCTTGCATCATAAAGTCGCAAATTATAGAGATGAAACTTTGCAACCAAAACAGCCCAGCACACCCCTTCTGATCCAATATTTGCAGCACAAGTGCAAGTTCTCATCAGTGATTCATCTCAAGGGTCACGCACTGCACTTTTGTCGGACCGTGCATGTTCTTCATGGTTAAACGGCTTGCACAGGTATTTAAGAAGTGCGACCTGTGCAGCTGCGCTGGCTTCCACGTGACACAATTCACAGGGCCTGCCGTTGGACGGTGCGACTGATTTGGACTGAGCGCAGTATTTAACTTTCAAATTGTGTCACACATCCTATGTTATAGTTGCACCACAAAAAAGATGGTGAACTCTGTCCGACCTGAGCAGGGCTACGACATATTCATGATTTCAGGTGCACAATCTTAGTGAATCGCCGCACTCTCCATTATATAGATTTATCAAGGCTTGTATGCCACTTGTATGGTGCACAAGGCCTGTAATAATTCCACTTCCAAAGGAATTGCCATTATTTTCTTCCTCATCCCACCTCTACGGCAAGTGGACATGGAGGGGCATGAAGAGGGCCGTGCCAGACTGCAGATTGGAGTAGCCTGGGATGTTGCTGCCCCGTGCCTGTGCACAAGCAATAGCCTACACCTGTTCTGCCAAAGGATATTGTGCAACTGTAAGACTGGCAGGACCTAAAATAGAAATTATGGGAGCACAGCCACCCGTCATATCATGATACTAGAGTATCATAACTTATTCAGCACGGAGGAAGGACAGGGTTTACATCAAAGCTGGCGTATGTGAATATAAAAAGTGTCATTTTTGTGTATACAGAATGGTGCATTCATGTTTTTCTTCAAATTTGCATCCATTGTAATTTGAATACCTAATGAAAGTTATATTTCAAGCATAGGGTTTTTTTCTCTAGGGAAATTAAATAAAAAGCACATTAACAGAATTGGGCATTTTTAGGTTATCACTTGTGTGGCATTGCCATTTTAACTACAACATGAATACCCAATGAAGTGATGTTGATCTAATGAATAACATTTAGCTGATTTATGTATTCAGCAGAAATTTATTTTGCAATAACAGATGTATGACTCCAAATTTGTTGAAATTTACATAATTAATGTAGAAAAAAGGGAAATGAAATGTTATGATACATTTTATATGCACAAACATCAGAAAGGCAGTTCCCTTTTTTACTTTAGTGACCATAAGTGGATTAAATACTTCATACTCTGACACAAAATTACATTATTATTCTCGACAGGTATTCATATAGTTTAAAGTTTGAAGTGATTCACCTCCAAGGTCAATATCCTGCTATCTTTACATGCAATTACATGGCCTCTCCTGGGCCAAAGCATATGTTAGCATAATTAAAAATTTGGTACTACCCCTAACACATTTCTCTATAATATTACCCAGTGGTATCCACTACTGCCACATTATATGTTGCAAAAAACTATGGCCAGGGTTGCAACTAAAAATGCTTGAGTCCCATAGTAAATTTCTGTCTGGACCCCCCACTTCCTATTATATAATGTGGTGTACAAATAAACAGTCTGCCGCAATATACATATACCTCTCCATAAACACTAATCTGACCCTGGTCTTGACCCAATCACCTAGTTTGCCGACAAAGTTAAGTACTACTCCTAGTAGCCCTGACATAGTATAATGCACTTTTTATTTTATTCCACTGTTATAATTTCTCCATTAGGTGTCTGCCAACTTATAAAGATCATTTTCTTTAACCCACTTAGAATTAAGTTTTTATTGGTACCTCACTTCTGATAACCCTTCCACCATATTGCATATTAAATATAGCCCCTCAGCTGTACCCCCTTCCCACATTTTCTTTGCTTTTTGCTGTCAAATTAAAACATGATAAAAATAATAAATAATTAATAATCAGACACTTATCTCTCCCTATTCCCCCATAGCAGTCCTCTTCTCTTTTATATGGATACTGTGCACAAGACCATCTACAACACATAATGACTGGCGCATATTTGTAGGGTTTTTCCACATGAAACCTGCAGAAATATAATGAACTTATTCTCACACCATAACCAGAGCATAGAACTGCATAGAGTTCGCTATAACCCATAAACCATGTAATTGAACAATGTTAGTTACCTCTCTGACACATTATCGGTCATATATAAGAATTAGCCCCTTTTAAGAAATACTCAATATATACCGCGCTTTCCATGAGCAGAGTTTCATAGATGAGAATCTAATTTACTTTTTTACACCATTATTTGCAATTACTTTTACTACTCTGAACTGCTTAGCAATACTTTAATGATCTATATAATCTAATTATAATCAAACCAGAAATGACACAGAAAATGAGAATATGTAGGAAACTCAATTGCAGGTAATTCCAGCCTTGCCATAAATCAATTTTATTAGTCTCCAGCTGGTAACCACTGTAGCATTTCTAACAAATAGCTTCACTTTAAATGGTGAACAAGAAGAAGTGAATTATGCCGTCCAGTCAACATTATAATAATCATAGAGGGAGTTTGACTTGCTGCATAGATCGTACAGGATGTATATTATCGAGGGAACCGCATGGGTTTACGTATTACATGGACCCAATTATTGAGGTGGTCAAATCATTTTTATACATTGAAATTGACATTCTACCCTTTTTTGTTTATGCAGGTTTTAACATATTCCCATAAATTTAGCAATTTATTAAATATGCTGAAACGCTTTTTTAGCTACTGTATCTCAATGCCTAACAATTTTAGTACAAAAGCGCTGTTTCCTCCTAATGCTTTGTACAAATGATAATGAGGGCATTGAAATAAATGCTTTCATACAGAAAAGAAGCCTAATGATATATTGAGGTTGAAGGAAAATGTAATTAAGGTAGACCATTCACTTCCCATAAAGTTAATAGTTTTACATTCAAAATATTCCATAAATTATCATCTAAATATGTAAGTGGAGAATAATTAAAGCAGAATATTTATATTTGTATTGGAACAAAAGATGAAGTGGATGTTTTAGTAGTAAAAACAAACCAATTAAGAATGCCCATATATTACTGAAATAAATTCCGGGTCATCTTGTGTATTTCCATTGTTACTAATTATATCAAGTTTACAATGCCACGGCTTTCATATTGTGTTTGAGAAGTATATTAAAGGGGTTTACTAGGAATAAAAAAATAATAAATGGTCGGGGGGACTGTAAAACGAATAAACCACGTATACTCACTTATTCCTGTGCTCCTGTTCAGCCCTTACAGCCTGTCTCTGTTTCTATACAGAGGCCATTGATGATGTCACATCAACAGCCGCACAGCTATAAACTCCTGTTGTAGCAGGTATGTGGCTGTAGAGTAGAAGTGGTCTATTATTTTTACAGTCCCCACTTTTTATCACTTAAAAATATTGTGCAGTTTGGATAACAGATGGTATAAATAAGACAATAGTCTTATATGTTTTTTAGACTGTGTTGTGCTATTTGGGCTAATATAATGTCTTATTAACAGAGGGCAGATCAACATTCGTACCATGGTGCTATCCCTGCATCAGAAAGCGCACAAACAACTAAAGGAAGCAGCTCCTAGTGCTACAACAGATGTAGCAGTGTTTTACTGCTAGCGTTATCGGAAACCTCCTATAATGCTAGTAGACACTGTTGGGCTGTACAATAGATACGCCAGCCCATGCTCAAGGTGTGAAGTTCAGCAGTCACTGCCGGCCTATGGAGTGGGAGTAGCGGTCCTGGGGAGAAGCAGCACCTTGGACCACCCTCTCATGAATACGCCTGACCCCTTTGAGTGCGGTTGCAATCCCTCCCCTTCCTAGGTTGAACTTGATGGACAAGTGTCTTTTTTCAACCGTGTAAACTATGATATCCATTGTACAGTGCGGCAGTGTCTCCTCCTAGCTTTATTGGAGGTTTCTGATACCGCTAGCAGTGTAACACTGCTACATCGGTTGTAGCACTAGGAGTGGCTTACTTTAGTAAGTACTCTAGTGCCTTTTTTATGAGTGACAGGTCCTCTTAAAGGTGATGGAGTGGCAGAGAAAACTTATGCAGGGAGTTGAAGCTCCGAGTAGCCTACCAATAGCCTCAAAATCTTAATGATTTACAGATGATCTACATAGACCAATGGACCAAAATTCTTCCTGACATGCACAAACCTTATCAACAACTACAAACCTCTGACTGCTGCGCTTGCCAACGAGGATTTTGCCACCAAGTATTAAGTCTTGTTAGCAAGAGGGATCAAATGCTTATTTCTTACTGCAAAATTCATATACATTTATATAATGCGATTTTCGGGATTTTATTTTTGATATTCTATTTCTCAATGTTAAAATTAACCTACCCTTAAAATGATAGCCTGTTCATGCCCAAAGCCAGGGATCAAATAATATAAATAATGTTTTATTTTATTTGTATTTGACATCCAATGATTTGTAAGGATGCAGCAGTATATGATGGGTCTATATAAATCAAGAAAATATGTATTATTGTTATTATTATGTACCAGACATATCTGTCAGTATCTTATCTGAAAACAAATTATTTTGTCACATTCAGCTGCCTAACTCTCAAAGATGCCACGGCTGGGGAAATTAATATTTATTTCCTTAAACCTAACTTACCATAAGGGCCAATACGATAGTTGCTTCACAAATCCTATAACAAGATGCCTTGAAAGATTTTTTTTCCCTACTCAAACCATATATTCTGAATACACAGTTACAAGGCACATGTAACACTTCTATTAACACATTTTCTACTCTTTTAGCTTTCTAAAACATTTTATACAAGTTTAGTTAATAACAGTAATACTTATTTGCATACATGTCTCTAGTGGAAATGTAAAATGCATTGAGCACCTGAGTTAAAATTTTATAATGAGAAAAAAGATATCACTTCTTCACCATATCAGTGTTCATTATTTCAGTCCCAAGAGACCAACATCAGGAAATAAGATCCCATAAGTCATCCTTGGTCCAAGCGCCATTTATTACAATCGGAAAAAATTCACACAATGCATGAAAAATTCAATTTATCATTCATAGCATGAGACATGAAAGTTTATATGGTCCATTGCTTCTCTCCCAGGTTTATTTTTTATTCTCCTCTGCATCTCTCTTTATTTGGCTATCATGTCAGGCACTATGAACGATTCTAATAGTGAAATGCATTATGGGGTTTCACAGAAATATAAATGAATAATAAACCCAAAGTCTTTTCTAATAGCATCGCATGGAAATTCCACTGGCTTTATTCTGGATGCACTCAGTACTTTCCAGAAGTGCGGAACTAATATTTTATGATAAATAATACAGTGACTTGAAAAAGTACTCAGACCTCATAAAACTGTCACATTCTGCGGAATTGAGATGATACATTTTTAAATATTTTGGAAAATGTGGCAGTCCTGCTGAAAATGTACAACTCAAACAAGTTTTAAAGGGTTTATTTCACAAAGGTGTTTCATTCCCCATGCACAGGATAAGGAATAAATGTGAGAAGAGATCTTCCCAATGGGGTCCCATCATCTCTCCACTTAATGGCAAGGAAAATAAACGCAGTGATGGTCACATGCTGCTACTCTACTCAATGTCCATAAGACCGATTCTACAGTACTTGGATGTTTCCATAGCCTCATAAATGTATCATGACCTAAAATGAAATTTAACTGGTTGGATAATTTTTGTCAACATGGATTGGCTTAAGATTTTTCTTTTTGCTATTATATGTCTTGAAAAGTTATCCTCAAAAAAATATTCATCACCTAATTGGTTACCAAAAATAAATTATCATTAGAGATGAGCGAACACTAAAATGCTCGGGTACTCGTTATTCGAGACGAACTTTTCCCGATGCTCGAGTGCTCGTCTCGAATAACGAACCCCATTGAAGTCAATGGGAGACTCGAGCATTTTTCAAGGGGACCAAGGCTCTGCACAGGGAAGCTTGGCCAAACACCTGGGAACCTCAGAAAAGGATGGAAACACCACGGAAATGGACAGGAAACAGCAGGGGCAGCATGCATGGATGCCTCTGAGGCTGCATAATCGCACCATTATGCCAAAATTATGGGCAACAGCATGGCCATGACAGAGTGACAGAATGAAGCTAGATAGCATCTAAAACATCCAATAATTGACCCTGACACTATAGGGGACGGCATGCAGAGGCAGCGGCAGCAGGCTAGAGAGTGTCATGGCGACATACCCTAAATGGACTCAGGCTTCAAACCAATGGGTGGCAGAGAGGAACCAAAGGAGGTGAGCAAGAAGCGCTCAAATAATATCGGTACATGATAAAAGTTTGCCAGTATATTTTGTGGATTACACAGCAGGGTGGCGACAAAGTTAACATGGAAGCCATGAAAACAACCCAAAATTCTGCCTGACACAGCTCGTTTGATAAGGGGACCATGTATGGAGGCAGTGAACTAGTAGTAGATTAAAGGTGCTGCAGTTAAAACTATGTTAGTTGGATCTTGGCATGGAGCTGGCGCTCCGCTGCCAGGCGAGCTTTCGCCAATCCAAGCCCCTGTCTATAGGCTACTCCCCAAACAGCACTTCTAAGAACCTTTTGTATAAGATCAAGTGTAGTAGCGTTCTTATAAGTTTAGGATATGGCGGGTGAGGGGAATGTAAACAGATGCGCAAGAAGCGCTGAAATAATATCCCTAAATGGTAAAAGTTTGCAAGTATATTTTGGGGATTACACAGCAGGGTGGCGACAAAGTTAACAACTTTGATGTGGAATGCCCTGTAATAGCTCTTGGGCGGTGTGCCTTTTATCGCCTAGGCTCAGCAGTTTCAGCACCGCCTGCTGTCGCTTAGCGACGGCACTGCTGCTGTGCCTAGAGCTACCGACTGATGGCGCCATGCCCACGGATGGTAATTCGGAGGAGGAGGAGGTGGAGGAGGGGTGGGAGGAGGTATAGTAGGCCTTTGAGACCTGGACCGAGGTAGGCCCCGCAATTCTCTGCGTCGGCAGTATATGACCAGCCCCAGGGTCAGACTCGGTCCCAGCCTGCACCAAGTTAAGTGTAGTAGCGTTCTCATAAGTTTGGGATATGGCGGGTGAGGGGAATGTAAACAGATGCGCAAGAAGCGCATGATGCGCATGGAGCTGGCGTTCCGCTGCCAGGCGAGCTTTCGCCAATCCAAGCCCCTGTCTCTAGGCTACTCCCCAAACAGCACTTCTAAGAACCTTTTGTATAAGATCAAGTGTAGTAGCGTTCTTATAAGTTTAGGATATGCCGGGTGAGGGGAATGTAAACAGATGCGCAAGAAGCGCTGAAATAATATCCCTAAATGGTAAAAGTTTGCCAGTATATTTTGTGGATAACACAGCAGGGTGGCGACAAAGTTAACAACTTTGATGTGGAATCCATGAAAACAACCCAAATTTCTGCCTGACACACCTCGTTTGATAAAGGGACGATGTATGGAGGCAGCTATATGGACGACTTTTGGAGGTAGCAATGGAGACAACGTGTGGAGGCTGCTATGGAGACAATTTAATTTGGATAGTGCCTGTATGTGGCAGTCCCAAACATTTTTCAAACCAGAGGAGCAGGTAGGTGGCCCTCCAGTAAAATGGGATAGATTGAGTGCCTGTATGTGGCAGTCCCAAAAATGTTTCAAACCAGAGGAGCAGGTAGGTGGCCCTCCAGTAAAATGGAATAGATTGAGTGCCTGTATGTGGCAGTCCCAAAAATTGTTCAAACCAGAGGAGCAGGTAGGTGGCCCTGCAGTAAAATGGAATAGATTGAGTGCCTGTATGTGGCAGTCCCAAAAATTGTTCAAACCAGAGGAGCAGGTAGGTGGCCCTGCAGTAAAATGGAATAGATTGAGTGCCTGTATGTGGCAGTCCCAAAAATGTTTCAAACCAGAGGAGCAGGTAGGTGGCCCTCCAGTAAAATGGGATAGATTGAGTGCCTGTATGTGGCAGTCCCAAAAATGTTTCAAACCAGAGGAGCAGGTAGGTGGCCCTCCAGTAAAATGGAATAGATTGAGTGCCTGTATGTGGCAGTCCCAAAAATTGTTCAAACCAGAGGAGCAGGTAGGTGGCCCTGCAGTAAAATGGAATAGATTGAGTGCCTGTATGTGGCAGTCCCAAAAATTGTTCAAACCAGAGGAGCAGGTAGGTGGCCCTGCAGTAAAATGGAATAGATTGAGTGCCTGTATGTGGCAGTCCCAAAAATTGTTCAAACCAGAGGAGCAGGTAGGTGGCCCTGCAGTAAAATGGAATAGATTGAGTGCCTGTATGTGGCAGTCCCAAAAATTGTTCAAACCAGAGGAGCAGGTAGGTGGCCCTGCAGTAAAATGGAATAGATTGAGTGCCTGTATGTGGCAGTCCCAAAAATGTTTCAAACCAGAGGAGCAGGTAGGTGGCCCTGCAGTAAAATGGAATAGATTGAGTGCCTGTATGTGGCACTCACAAAAATTGTTTCAAACAGAGGACCGGGTAGGTGGCCCTCCAGAAAAATTAAATGCATGAAGTACTATAGCAAGAGCCAGTGGGCCCTGTCAAAAAATAACAACCAAAAAGAAAAAAGGGAGAGCCACATTTAATATCATATAGCAACAACTCTCAACCGCTCATAGTTCACAACCCAAAAAGAGAGTCGAAGAAACCATCGCATAAATAAAATAAATAATGTCTTTTATTCTGAATATAATACACAGTACATAAGAATTGTATCACATAGGGAGAGACAGAAGGGGAAAGAGCCACGAAAACCTAAGGAATCCTGCGAACACCCCAGACCTAAAGATAATCGATTAGTAACACGACCAAAAGAGGTCCAAAGTATAGATAATGGTGCAGACGGGAATATATTTGAAAGAATAGAATAGTTCCTCAATGGGAACCTATGTAGAGTAGGGGACCGGAGGTACCATCCGGCTCCCACAGTACACAGACTTAATATTAGTCCTTACCCGTAGGCATGGTATTAGGTGCAGAGGGGGTCCCCAGGAGACCAGTAGGCTATACCCCGACGCGCGTTTCGCTGATGCTTCGTCAGGAGGTAAAGTGTATGTGTAGCGTCTCCTGTTTTATATCTACCGTCAGACGTCCGGCTGAAAGACGCGCCCGTCACGTGACGCGACCGCCGCGCGGGGACGCGCACCGGAAACGCGTCACCACGGCACGCCCACCCAGATCACATGATCGGAGGGGAATTGCCATGGGAACGCGCCCGGAGCGCGCACCACCACACGAACGGCCGCGGCGCACGCGCACAAGAGCGTCAACCGGACATCGTAGGCAGACACCACAGGTAGGTGCTATAAACAGCTGATAAAAGTGAAATAGGAAACATATAAGATCAAGTCAAATTGAAACGCCTACAATCCATATAGAGATATGCATAAAACCTCAATTAGTGGTAAAGTTAAGGGTATAATCAAAGTATATATTGTCGGAGCCACATTACAGCCCAGCATACAGAATAATTGCTGCTGTGTGGTATACATATAAAGTGCTAGAGCAAAGAACAAACCATATATACATAGAAAAGTGCATAAGTGCTATTGATTACAAAGTGTAAATATTAAAAATAGTGAGAATGATATTACAGACTATCTATATATAAAAGGTACTGTAAAATTTACAAATAAAGTGCTCATAGTAGACGAACCACAATTAGTATACAAAGAGAATGCATAATAACATACATAGCAAGTGTCATGGACTATATTCCATTTACACTACGTGTGCACATGTATAAGCAACGTGCTAAAAAGTGACAATTCATCTGAAAAAATAGCAAAATCCAAAAAAGTGCATATGGTGAAAATGAAACATACATATAGAACAAAGCTGAAAATGACCAATTAGATAAAATACATATGTGTAAAGAACAATGCTCAGAATGACCACAAGCATGGCACTACTACAGCCAGGTCTAAAGCTGGGGAGGGATTCCATATAAAGTGCTGGCGTGCTTAAAATTATATCACCAAGGGCAGACAAAATGGATGTAAATATCACAGGACGTGTTTTCTGTGCCTTAGCATCTTCGATTCCTTGGGGCATCCAACGGGTCACGAACGAAATCAACAACCGTAGTAACCACTGGGATTCAACATACATCTATAACGGAATAGGCGAAAAATAAACAATTACTAAAGAGACACTCAACAACAAGAAATACAATAAAAATTCATAAAAAAGGTTTGAAGCTGGTGGCCTCATTGAGGCCTTTCGGTTGTACTGTATCCAGGAGGGTAATCCACCTAAGTTCCTTCTGTAGTAGGCGTTTCTTTACATCCCCACCCCTGGAACCCATAAAGACTCTATCAATTCCTCGTACCGTAAGTCCTTTCGGGTTACAGTTATGTACATCCCGAAAATGTTTGGGGATAGGCTGCAACTTTTTCAAATCTCTCAGGGGGCCCATACTCGTCTCATCTCCAGCTGATTTGATGCTCCTGATGTGCTCTAGCACCCGTACCTTCAATGGTCTCGTTGTCATGCCAATATATATTTTGCTGCATGGACAGCGCAAATAGTACACCACCGCCTCCGTGTTACAGTTGATATGATACACAATTTTGTACTGCTTCTTACAATCGGAGTCGGTGAAGTCATACGTGCGCTCCATGTAGCGGCATGCTTTGCACTTCCCACAGCAGAAGGAACCCCACGTTGGGCCCCTGCATCCCAACCAATTTTTTTCAATGGGGGGGACATAATGGCTGCGAACCAACATGTCCCGTAAATTACGGGACTTCCGCCATGTAAGGGAGGGATACGTTTTTAGGCTCTGTGCTAGATCGCTGTCAGTCAAGAGGACGGGCCAGTGCCGCTCCACAATTTCCTTAAACTCCCTCCAATGGGAGTTGAAGTTTGTTATTAGTCGCACCGGTTCATCCTCTCTTTTCTTTTTTGGCTTACTCACCAGTAATGTACCGCGGGTCTCGTTCTTCGCACGATCATAGCCCCTTTCGATGGTAGTATCCTTATATCCTCTATTGCGGAACCTCCTGGTGAGGTCTCTAGCCTGATGTTCAAAGGAGAGGTCACTGGAGCAGATGCGTCTCATCCGCAGGAACTGTCCTACTGTCCTGTCAAAAAATAGCCAGTTTCCTCTGCTTTACTGTACAAAGAGGAGGAGAAGGAGGAAAATGAGGAGGAGGAGGAGGAGTGGATCAATTATTCAGGTTGAGCTTCCTTCACCTGGTGGAGATTGGAAATTCTGAGAAATCCAGCCTTTATTCATTTTAATAAGCGTCAGCCTGTCAGCGCTGTCAGTCGACAGGCGTGTACGCTTATCGGTGATGATGCCACCAGCTGCACTGAAAACCCGCTCGGACAAGACGCTAGCGGCAGGGCAGGCAAGAACCTCCAAGGCGTAGAGCGCCAGTTCGTGCCACATGTCCAGCTTTGAAACCCAGTAGTTGTAGGGAGCTGTGTGATCATTTAGGACGATGGTATGGTCAGCTACGTACTCCCTCACCATCTTTCTGTAAAGATCAGCCCTACTCTGCCGAGACTGGGGACAGGTGACAGTGTCTTGCTGGGGTGACATAAAGCTGGCAAAAGCCTTGTAAAGCGTACCCTTGCCAGTGCTGGACAAGCTGCCTGCTCGCCTACTCTCCCTCGCTACTTGTCCCGCAGAACTACGCACTCTGCCGCTAGCGCTGTCAGAAGGGAAATACTGTTTCAGCTTGTGCACCAGGGCCTGCTGGTATTCATGCATTCTCACACTCCTTTCCTCTCCAGGGATGAGAGTGGGAAGATTTTGCTTGTACCGTGGGTCCAGGAGAGTGAACACCCAGTAATCGGTGCTGGAATAAATTCTTTGAACGCGAGGGTCACGGGATAGGCAGCCTAGCATGAAATCTGCCATATGCGCCAGAGTACCAACGCGTAAGAATTCACTCCCCTCACTGGCCTGACTGTCCATTTCCTCCTCCTCCAACTCCTCCAACTCCTCTTCTTCTGCCGATACACGCTGAACAGTGAAGGACTCAACAATGGTCCCCTCTTGTGTCTCGCCAACATTCTCCTCCTCTTCCTCCTCATCCTCCTCCACCTCCACCTCCTCCGATATGCGCTGAGAAACAGACCTCAGGGTGCTTTGGCTATCAACAAGGGAATATTCTTCCCCCGTCTCTTGTGACGAGCGCAAAGCTTCCGACTTCATGCTGACCAGAGAGTTTTTCAACAGGCCAAGCAGCGGGATGGTGAGGCTGATGATGGCGGCATCGCCACTGACCATCTGTGTTGACTCCTCAAAGTTACTCAGCACCTGACAGATATCAGACATCCACGTCCACTCCTCATTGTAGACTTGAGGAAGCTGACTGACCTGACTACCAGTTCTGGTGGAAGTTGACATCTGGCAGTCTACAATCGCTCTGCGCTGCTGGTAAACTCTGGATAACATGGTCAGTGTTGAATTCCACCTCGTGGGCACGTCGCACAACAGTCGGTGAGCGGGCAGTTGGAGGCGGCGCTGCGCTGCCCTGAGAGTGGCAGCATCTGGGCTGGACTTCCTGAAATGCGCACAGATGCGGCGCACCTTCGTGAGCAAATCAGACAGATTGGGGTATGTCTTGAGGAAACGCTGCACTATCAGATTTAACACATGGGCCAGGCATGGCACATGTGTCAGTCTGCCGAGTTGCAGAGCCGCCACCAGGTTACGGCCGTTGTCACACACAACCATTCCCGGCTTGAGGTTCAGCGGTGCCAGCCACAGATCAGTCTGCGCCGTGATGCCCTGTAATAGCTCTTGGGCGGTGTGCCTTTTGTCGCCTAGGCTCAGCAGTTTGAGCACCGCCTGCTGTCGCTTAGCGACGGCACTGCTGCTGTGCCTAGAGCTACCGACTGATGGCGCCGTGCCCACGGATGGTAGTTCGGAGGAGGAGGTGGAGGAGGGGTGGGAGGAGGAGGAGGCATAGTAGGCCTGAAACACCTGGACCGAGGTAGGCCCCGCAATCCTCGGCGTCGGCAGTATATGAGCAGCCCCAGGGTCAGACTCGGTCCCAGCCTCCACCAAGTTAACCCAATGTGCCGTCAGCGATATATAGTGGCCCTGCCCGGCAGCACTCGTCCACGTGTCCGTGGTCAGGTGGACCTTGTCAGAAACGGCGTTGGTCAGGGCACGGATGATGTTGTCTGACACGTGCTGGTGCAGGGCTGGGACGGCACATCGGGAAAAGTAGTGGCGGCTGGGGACCGAATACCGAGGGGCGGCCGCCGCCATGAGGTTGCGAAAGGCCTCGGTCTCTACTAGCCTATAGGGCAGCATCTCCAGGCTAAGCAATCTGGAGATGTGCACATTAAGGGCTTGGGCGTGCGGGTGGGTTGCACTATATTTGCGTTTCCGCTCCAGCGTCTGGGGTATGGAGAGCTGAACGCTGGTGGATGCTGTGGAGGATCGTGGAGGCGACGATGGGGTTTTTGTGCCAGGGTCCTGGGCAGGGGGCTGACTAGCAGCTGACACAGGGGAAGGAGCAGTGGTGTGCACGGCCGGAGGTGAACGGGCTTGTTGCCACTGAGTGGGGTGCTTAGCATTCATATGCCTGCGCATACTGGTGGTAGTTAAGCTAGTAGTGGTGGAACCCCTGCTGAGCCTGGTTTGGCAAATGTTGCACACCACAGTCCGTCGGTCATCCGGTGTTTCCTTAAAGAACCTCCACACTTCTGAAGATCTAGCCCTCGCCGCAAGAGCCCTCACCACGGGAGCTTCACTAGTTGACAGTGGCGCTGATGCACCAGCTCTGGCCCTGCCTCTCCGTCTGGCCCCACCACTGCCTCTTCCAACCTGTTCAGGTCGAGGACTCTCCTCCGTCTCAGAAGCACTGTGTTCACCCGGCCTCTCAACCCAGCTTGGGTCTGTCACCTCATCATCCTCCGATCCCTCAGTCTGCTCCCCCCTCGGACTTCCTGCCCTGACAACAACTTCCCCACTGTCTGACAACCGTGTCTCCTCATCGTCGGACACCTCTTTACACACTTCCACTACGTCAAGAAGGTCATCATCACCCACAGACTGTGACTGGTGGAAAACCTGGGCATCGGAAAATTGCTCAGCAGCAACCGGACAAGTGGTTTGTGACTGTGGGAAGGGTCCAGAAAACAGTTCCTCAGAGTATGCCGGTTCAAATGCCAAATTTTCCTGGGAGGGGGCAGACTGGGGGGGAGGAGGCTGAGGTGCAGGAGCTGGAGGAGTGGCGATTTCGGTGACATGGGTGGACTGCGTGGAAGACTGACTGGTGGTGGACAAATTGCTCGAAGCATTGTCAGCAATCCACGACATCACCTGTTCGCACTGTTCTGGCCTCAACAGTGCTCTACCACGAGTCCCAGTAACTTCAGACATGAACCTAGGGAGTGTAGCTCTGCGGCGTTCCCCTGCTCCCTCATCAGCAGGTGGTGTCTCACCCCGCCCAGGACCACGGCCTCTGACCCCTGCAGTAGTTGGACGCCCACGTCCCCGCCCTCGTCCTCTACCCCTAGCCCTCGGGTTAAACATTTTTAAAATGAGAGTTATAACTTTATTTTTTTTTTTTACTTTTTTTTGTTTTTTTTGTGTTTTTTTTTTTTTGTGTGTTTTTTGTTTTTTTTTGAGTTTTTAAAACCAAACAATGCTATCCTATTGCTATGGCTATTTTCTAGCCAAGTATCAAAGCACACTACTATGCCAGATGAGATGACACTGAGTTATTGGCTAATAGAAATCCAACCCCTACTGAATTTTGCCACTTCGGCCTTTGCTATGGATATGTGCGCCACTAAGCGCAGAACACAGCGGTCGCAAGTCTCACTACAAATTGCTCAGAATTGGCAAGTACATGCACTGCAGAAACTACAGCCACCAGCAGATCAACCAGAAATCAAATATATAGAACGCTACTGTAGGCTTCAAGAAGCTGTTTGTATTCTCCTATGGCTATTTTCTAGCCAAGTATCAAAGGAAGCACAGTACTATGCCAGATGAGATGACACTGAGTTATTGCCTAATAGAAATCCAACCCCTACTGAATTTTGCCACTTTGGCCTTTGCTATGGATATGTGCGCCACTAAGCGCAGAACACAGCGGTCGCAAGTCTCACTACAAATTGCTCAGAATTGGCAAGTACATGCACTGCAGAAACTACAGCCACCAGCAGATCAACCAGAAATCAAATATATAGAACGCTACTGTAGGCTTCAAGAAGCTGTTTGTATTCTCCTATGGCTATTTTCTAGCCAAGTATCAAAGGAAGCACACTACTATGCCAGATGAGATGACACTGAGTTATTGCCTAATAGAAATCCAACCCCTACTGAATTTTGCCACTTTGGCCTTTGCTATGGATATGTGCGCCACTAAGCGCAGAACACAGCGGTCGCAAGTCTCACTACAAATTGCTCAGAATTGGCAAGTACATGCACTGCAGAAACTACAGCCACCAGCAGATCAACCAGAAATCAAATATATAGAACGCTACTGTAGGCTTCAAGAAGCTGTTTGTATTCTCCTATGGCTATTTTCTAGCCAAGTATCAAAGGAAGCACACTACTATGCCAGATGAGATGACACTGAGTTATTGCCTAATAGAAATCCAACCCCTACTGAATTTTGCCACTTCGGCCTTTGCTATGGATATGTGCGCCACTAAGCGCAGAACACAGCGGTCGCAAGTCTCACTACAAATTGCTCAGAATTGGCAAGTACATGCACTGCAGAAACTACAGCCACCAGCAGATCAACCAGAAATCAAATATATAGAACGCTACTGTAGGCTTCAAGAAGCTGTTTGTATTCTCCTATGGCTATTTTCTAGCCAAGTATCAAAGGAAGCACAGTACTATGCCAGATGAGATGACACTGAGTTATTGCCTAATAGAAATCCAACCCCTACTGAATTTTGCCACTTCGGCCTTTGCTATGGATATGTGCGCCACTAAGCGCAGAACACAGCGGTCGCAAGTCTCACTACAAATTGCTCAGAATTGGCAAGTACATGCACTGCAGAAACTACAGCCACCAGCAGATCAACCAGAAATCAAATATATAGAACGCTACTGTAGGCTTCAAGAAGCTGTTTGTATTCTCCTATGGCTATTTTCTAGCCAAGTATCAAAGGAAGCACACTACTATGCCAGATGAGATGACACTGAGTTATTGCCTAATAGAAATCCAACCCCTACTGAATTTTGCCACTTCGGCCTTTGCTATGGATATGTGCGCCACTAAGCGCAGAACACAGCGGTCGCAAGTCTCACTACAAATTGCTCAGAATTGGCAAGTACATGCACTGCAGAAACTACAGCCACCAGCAGATCAACCAGAAATCAAATATATAGAACGCTACTGTAGGCTTCAAGAAGCTGTTTGTATTCTCCTATGGCTATTTTCTAGCCAAGTATCAAAGGAAGCACAGTACTATGCCAGATGAGATGACACTGAGTTATTGGCTAATAGAAATCCAACCCCTACTGAATTTTGCCACTTCGGCCTTTGCTATGGATATGTGCGCCACTAAGCGCAGAACACAGCGGTCGCAAGTCTCACTACAAATTGCTCAGAATTGGCAAGTACATGCACTGCAGAAACTACAGCCACCAGCAGATCAACCAGAAATCAAATATATAGAACGCTACTGTAGGCTTCAAGAAGCTGTTTGTATTCTCCTATGGCTATTTTCTAGCCAAGTATCAAAGGAAGCACACTACTATGCCAGATGAGATGACACTGAGTTATTGCCTAATAGAAATCCAACCCCTACTGAATTTTGCCACTTCGGCCTTTGCTATGGATATGTGCGCCACTAAGCGCAGAACACAGCGGTCGCAAGTCTCACTACAAATTGCTCAGAATTGGCAAGTACATGCACTGCAGAAACTACAGCCACCAGCAGATCAACCAGAAATCAAATATATAGAACGCTACTGTAGGCTTCAAGAAGCTGTTTGTATTCTCCTATGGCTATTTTCTAGCCAAGTATCAAAGGAAGCACAGTACTATGCCAGATGAGATGACACTGAGTTATTGCCTAATAGAAATCCAACCCCTACTGAATTTTGCCACTTCGGCCTTTGCTATGGATATGTGCGCCACTAAGCGCAGAACACAGCGGTCGCAAGTCTCACTACAAATTGCTCAGAATTGGCAAGTACATGCACTGCAGAAACTACAGCCACCAGCAGATCAACCAGAAATCAAATATATAGAACGCTACTGTAGGCTTCAAGAAGCTGTTTGTATTCTCCTATGGCTATTTTCTAGCCAAGTATCAAAGGAAGCACACTACTATGCCAGATGAGATGACACTGAGTTATTGCCTAATAGAAATCCAACCCCTACTGAATTTTCCCACTTCGGTCTTTGCTATGGATATGTGTGCCACTAAGAGCTAAACACAACGGTAGCAAGTCCCCCTGCTAATTCCTCACAAAATGGTAAAAGATGCAAATTAAAATAAAAAAAGTAGAACGTTATTGTAGCCCTAAGAAGGGCTGTTGGGTTCTTTGAGAATCACTCCTGCCTAACAGTAAGCTTATAGAACACCCTAACGCTTTCCCTGACCAGCAGCAGCTCTCTCCCTAGCGGCATCCAGAGACAGAATGATCCGAGCAGCGCGGCCAGCGGCTAGTCTATCCCAGGGTCACCTGATCTGGCCAGCCAACCACTGCTATCGACGTGTAAGGGTACCACGTCATGCTGGGTGGAGTGCAGAGTCTCCTGGCTTGTGATTGGCTCTGTTTCTGGCCGCCAAAAAGCAAAACGGCGGGAGCTGCCATTTTCTCGAGCGGGCGAAGTATTCGTCCGAGTAACGAGCAGTTTCGAGTACCCTAATGCTCGACCGAGCATCAAGCTCGGACGAGCATGTTCGCTCATCTCTAATTATCATCTATCCAGGACCAAGATGGAGGGGGAGAACTTCTGGGACTTGAACGCTTATGTTAAAGTCATGTAATTTTAAAAGCAGGTTCTTCTCATTAAAATAAGTCTTTTTAGAAATGTAAAATTTCCCATCCTAAAGGCTTCTATAGCATTGTAGAACATGGCTACTTTGTTCTATACTGATTCATAAGTTGAGGGTAAAATGAAATCTCAGCTTTATCAGCCACAAACACTCCATACAGGGCTTTTTCTGCTGTATAATATAGCATTCATCAGCCATTAACAGTCATGATAAATGCTGGCACTGATCACTGTTGCTCACCTGTTAAGTGACAGAAGCTATAAAGTGGCATTGCATAAGGGACGTGGCTTGCTATGACAACTGGCAGCCTTTCTCAGGCTCCCATGCGGTCCAGTATACTAGGAATGATGTAGTAGGGGGCAGTATACTGCTGTACTGCAGTGCATTGTATAGGCAGACTCCCAAGGGTCCAAATGGGTCCTTTCTCTGAAAATAAATAAAACAACATTAAAATGTAGGTATCCTAGGATCCAAAAATAAAAGTAATTATCCCACACAATGAATGCCATAATAAAATAAAAAAACATATCCAGATGTAGGAATTGTTCCAATGTGAATAAAAAATAATCAAAGAGATGCACAGTGGAAAAAACACAAGAGTCACAAGAAAAACATATGTCCAAATGCTTTAACGTGAAATATAGGCAAATTGAATAAAATCTGCCCACTTATAACATGATCACAGATTACTGGCTATATGTTAGTTATTATTAAAGTGGATGGTTCCTGCACCCTGATGTTGTTGAATTTGTGTTCTGTATTGTGAAAACCCAAACCCGAGGTGAATAAGAGCTGCAGTTGTCTAACACGGACCAAAATGCTTAGGACTCTGTGGGGCAGATTTATCAAGCTGTCTAAAAGTAAGAATGTTCTTAGTTGCTCATGGCAACCAATTACAGCTCAGCTTTCATTTTACCAGTGCTCATGAATATTTTAAATGGGAGCTGTGATTGGTTGCCATGGGCAACTAAGAACATTCTGACTTTTAGACAGCTTGATAAATCTGCCTCTGTGTCCATATGTTTACAGGGTTGTACACAGTTGATTGGTGCTTGGATTGGATGATGGCTCCCGCCAATAACATATTGATGATTTATCAGGGTTTGTCAGGGTTTGAACAAGAATTCTGTGGCCTTTCTAGTCTGTTCTCTACCACTGTGCTATGTAGCCTTATTTTTTTTTACCTGTCTTTACCTGATTGTTATTGGTGTTTCTGCATTACTTGCCGGTGTTTTTAAAGGTAACCTACCACCGCGAATCTACCTATAATGGCAGATTGGGTGGTAGGTGGATCAATAGGATGTGAGGATAGCCCTTTTAAGGGCTAATTCTCACGTCCCGCACTGTTTTGATAACTTTTATTATCGCTATATGTAAATTTTGTTATGCGGCTACTGTAGCTGAGGCTACACGGCGCGGCTAATCCACGCCCCAGTAGCCTCTTTGCTCCTCCTACCCACAATCTTCGGCGTGCAGCTCCTCGTAGCTGTGCGCCCTCGTCCGACGAACCTGCCGTCTGCACATGCAGCATACGCAGATGGCAGATCCGTCGGACAATGGCGCGCAGCTACGAGGAGCTCCGCGCCGAAGATTGTGGGTAGGAGGAGTAAAGAGGCTACTAGGGCGTGGAGTAGCCGCGCCTTGTAGCCTCAGCTGCGGCTACTCCTCGCCCCAGTAGCCGCATAACAAAATTTAAATATAGGGATAATAAAAGTTATCAAAACAGTGCGGGGACATGAGGATTAGCCCTTAAAAGGGCTATCCTCATGTCCTATTGATCCACCTACCACCCGATCTACCTTTATAGGTAGATTCGTGGGGGTAGGTTCCCTTTAAGTCTCACCTGTAGTAATTTGTATTATACTATTAATAGTAGTCGGGCTTCATTTAATGCTAGTTTTGTCATTCAGTATTTTCTAGGTATTGATGTATCTGCAGCTTATCCCTGGCTCTGTTCTGTAGGAATATCTATACTTACTAAGTAGCTTGTTTCTTTGAGTGTGGTGAGAGATTCTGTGAAGTTTGTCTTTTTCTCTTGTATTCACTCACCACTTTCCTGTGTTTATTTTCTAGTGAGTGTATTTGGACCTTCTCTGATTTTTACCCACTATTTCCATCCACTCTATTGCCCTTCTTTCGGCATTCAGTCTTGGTTGTGTGTTTGTGTTTATGCTAGGATTGCTTGTTCACTAGCAATTGTTTAGTTAGGGGGCCCAAATTTAGTACACCAGACCCTAGTATTCTTTAGTCCTTTTCCCAACTATCTGCAAAGCTCTTCGAGTTCAAAGAGAGAAAAGTTGTTGGGTCCGGAGCTAGCCCGGGCAAGCTGACCATCACACGCAGGAGGGTCTAGCTTAGCCTTAGAGCAAGGGACAGTTTTCTCTTCTCTGTTTACCTAGTTCTTCTTGCTCTCTTTATATGATTTCCTGCTTCTTTGTAAACCGTGACAGTATGGAGGCTATGCCATCAATAGTAAACCCTGGCCAACCCCTTTCATGCCTGTGTTTTTGCTGCTCTGGGTTATAATTTTCTTTTCAATAGACAAAACATAAGCAAAGCTTGTAGAGACATAATTTAAAGGCTTTAGCCTTCAGAGCTTTCAGATGCTGAAACTACAGTGGTATAGTATATCCTGAATGTAAGAAAAATATTATTTTCACTTCAAGAACTGATATTTCTCACACAAGCATATGGATTATTCTAGTTTGAGAATAAGGTAAACTTTCAGCTTAGATACTATGCTACCTCTTCCCTCCAGAGATGTTTGCTTTTTTCTTCAAGATAAAAAGTATGTCACAGCTTCTTCAGATTTTAACCAAGTATTCCATAATCAGTGTTGCTCAAGAAATCAACTGTGTCCAATATATCTTTTTTGACAAGTGTCTTCTTTCCTTCATAAGTACATTATTCTTTCTCTTCTGACTTGTCAGCCATGCCTTCTTCAGCTAATAACACCTCTTCCTCAATCAATTGATGATAACTCTAGTCAGCTACCGTTTCCTTGCATTTGATTTTAGAATCACTCAGATCAGATAGCTAAACTCACAATCAAGTTCCCAACTACTTAAACGCCTAAAAGAAGCAGAGAAAAGGTAGCAAATATATTTCTCACCTACATTTCCCTTGATATTGTATTTAATATTGTAAAAAATATAAGGAAAGGGTCTTAAAAACAGGGTCATGGCCAAACATTATTATTTCAAGGCTTGTATCCAATACAATACACACATAAAAGAAGTATAGTATGTAGTAGAATGAAAATATTGGTTCCAGGAAAGATACTGTACTTCTTAAAATATTAGAAAGAATAAGGTATTACCGTATTTTCCGGGCCATTAGGCGCACTGGAATATAAGGCGCATCAGTCTGATGTGCCTTATATATGGAATTATTCCATATATAAGGCGCATCGGACTATAAGGCGCAGGGTGGCCGGGGGCGTGCCGGAGTTCCGGGGGCGTGGCAGAGCGGAGACGGAACGACCGGAGAGGTGAGCGGGGAAGGGGGTCCTTTCAGGGGGGAGGATGGCAGCGGACCATACTTACATGGGTCCCCGCTACCGGAGACAGCAGATCTCCTGCGGGAACTGCAGACCGACGCGGCAGAAGTTGTTCATGCCGCGTGGTCTGCAGTTCCCGCTCCAGATCTGCTGTCTCCGGTCTCCGGTAGCGGGGACCTATGTAAGTAGGGTCCGCTGCCCTGCGCCATACATAGGGCGCACCGGACTATAAGGCGCACTTTGGATTTCTAAGGAAATCCTAGGCTTTTATGTGCGCCTTATAGTCCGGAAAATACGGTAATACTCACCTCATCAGTTCCTCACTGTTTTCTATTGACTACCGGGTCTCCCACCGTTTTGTGTATTCTGGTTGCTTTTTGCAACATCTGGACACAGAGTCATGGAGGCTAGTGGATGAAGTGGTAAAATGGGAACTGTAAGATATATTTTATTGTTTTAATTAATTTTGTTTTTACCACAGTCAAAGAGAAAAAAACTACTTTGTGGATAGGTCTTCGTGTTCAGGTCTGGTGCTAGTCCGGGGAAGCTGACTATCACCCACTGCAAGGACTAGCTTTGTCATAGAGTAAGGGACAGTTTTCCCTTCCTTTTTTCCCTAGCTATTGCTGCTCTCTCTACACGGTTTCCTGCATCTGTGTAAACTGTGACACCTTGTTAGAGGTGGTTGCAGCTTTGTATTTGGCCAGAGTTGATCCTCACTGAGACATAAAAGAAAATCCATCATGTACTGTAATAATAAGTAGCAAATGGGGGGGGGGTAATATTAGGCCCTTTATATGAAAATAAACCTAAATGTGAACCACAAGACAACCTGTAGAGAAAAATTTGTATAAGACAAAACATCTGCAGAAGAATTTTCTTCAAAAAACCAAGTTATATCGAATAACTTAGTTATATAGAACACTAAGTTCCCTAACACAGTGCACCCTTTTCCCACAATCTCAGTGCCCACAAAATTAGTCACAGTATCATTACTATGACTGCTTCATTAAAAATCCTGCCATATTGTGGAAAACTCTCTTCCACAGTGCCCCAGGTATGAGTAAAAGTGTGGTACCTCCAGGGTTCATAAATTATCAGAAAGTTTAGTATTAACTTTCCATGTTTTATCTTATCCTCTGGTATCATCATGTAATATTTTTATTGGTAATCTGTGCTATGTGAGTATGCTGTATGACTGAATAGGTCAAATCCGAACACTTCCCCAAGTCCGTAGTCTATTCTGACCCTTTCATGTGTTTCGAGGCCTAGTGGACCTGCCTCCCATACCTGTGATTGCTCACAGATCAGATTGGCCTATTCTGCTGGCTTGTCTTTGTGGACATACTGGAGAAGATTTTTCACCATGTGCGCCAGAACATGATGGTATACCCGCCCCAAGGCTTCAGCACCCTGATATAACTGAACAGCTGCGATGTAGAGCAGTTCTATGTCTCGTCTGGTGTAGAATAGTACCAAAGCCTGCACCTGAATACTGCCGACTTTGGCCACTACTTGTCGTGGGGGTGGCATAACAGGCACCATGGAGCAGGAATAGCCCCATTTCAGAGCTTGTAAACTAGATTTCAGGGTTCAAAGCCCTGATAAAACTGATCCATTGTGTGCTATGTGCGTTGTGCTCATCTCCTTGAAGACTGTATGACTCCACATGTGAGAGTTCATCTAAATCTCCACTAGCCCATGTTGTTTTTTTGTCATGTGCTATAATTTTTATTTTTTTAAAATATTTTTATCCAGCAACAATGCCATTATGTAAACATTACAATTGCGTGTACATCAATGCCGTTTTTTACATAACTTTTTAAAAAACATATTCAAGTGATATATAGAGTTTTCCTTATAACATAGACAGTATACATATTATTTGATTCATCTATCGCTGTTTTCCATAAGGGCTTCGTATACTATAAGTGTAGCCTTTTGACTGAGAAAAAATTATTATTAAAGTATTATATATTAAATGTAACCTCCAAACGTAACTGTCATTCTTGTCACCTGTCCTTCTCGCTAGCCATGAATCCCACATTGCATGATATGCTGTCATATTTCTTTGCCTAAGAAAACATCTTTTCGATTGGCAATGTAGGTCCAACATTTCCATTAGTGCCCTTTTAGATGGAGGGGGAAAGGGATTTTCAAGCCCTGACAATCAATAGCTTAGCAGCCTGGAGAATGTGGCATATCAGCTTCCTATTTTTGGGAAGTATCACCTTTATGCAAGATGGCTAGTGCTGGTTCTGGGGGAACATTGATATCCAACAATGAGGAAATGATTCTAAAAGTTTCTCTCCAAAAAGGCTTTAGGGCCGAACATTCCCAAAAAATGAGGATCAAGGATCCTCTATGACCACAGTTTTGCCAACATCTATCTGAAGAGCATGGGAAAATTCTTGCCAGAAAGGAGGTGATATAATACCATCGAGTGATGACTTTGGATTGAACTTCAGTCAAATTTGCACATCTGGAGGCCTTATTAGACCATTTAAGGGATTCCTCCCACTTAAGAACTGTAAAGGAATTCCCCAGATTTTTCTCCCAGTTCAACAGCTTTTTTGGAAATCTCCTTCCCCCCAGACATTGCTACATAGATTGTTTTGTGCTACTAAAGCCCCTAAACTTCTTGTCAAAAAGATATGAAGACATATCTGATGGGATGGTGGTATTATGCATTATGGTATTATGTTGTGGGTTGCCACTAATGCTCTACACATTTTGATCCTCAAGTGTTTCTGATATGTTCATGAACTTGAATGCAAAACAACTTGTAACAGAAAATATTGGATTAATAAAGACTTTGTATGTCCTAGTCCCTTACTAGTGCTGGATTTTATTGTTTCTCCATAGTACTAATCACCACAACTAAACAACTGCTTTGTGTCAGGTGAATAGTATATGGACAACTAGTTGGTTTATCTACATGTGGACTACACCGAAACTGTAAAGGTCTGAACAAACCTGAAGCCGCCAACCAGACTGAAAAGGAAAGAGGGAGATGTAATTCAATTTAATTTAAAGAGATTTCCATCCTGGTAGCCTTGAAAAATGAATGTGAAACTGATGGAATGGAACATTTACTACATAATGGTTGAATGGTTATTGCTGTTACATTTCAATAAGCTCATTTTTTGTTTCCTTTAATGCCTGAATCTTTGATCTGTCGTTCTGTCTGAGGTATTAGGTTTTTTAAATGAAACTTTAAGTTAAACAATCCCCTGCTTTTTGTAACATTTCCTGTTTATGTGTCACAGAAAATAACTTTTGACAACTCATTAAATAATAAATTTACTGTGAGGTGGATCAGTAGTTGTACTGAACCAAGCCCGTATTACTGTTATGGTGGTCCATTTTGGTCCAATTGAACATTAGGAGGTGTGAGTACCCTGCTTTATATACGGATGCTTAAAGACTGAGAGAAGTTAAGTGCTACTGTTTAATCTCAGAATATAATAGCAATACAATTTAACTCCTACAGGACTCTTTCTTCATTTTTGTCTCTGTTTATTCCTCCCCTCATTCCAAAATCTATAACTTTTTTCCACTTACAGAGATGTATGAGGGCTTAGTATCTGCCGGACTAATAGTACTTTTTATTGGCACCATTTAATTTCCCAGGCCATGTACTAGAAAGCTCAAAAAATAATCCAAATGAGGTCAAATTGAAATAAAAAGCATTTGCAACATTTTCTTGTGGGCTCTGTTCTTATGGCTTTTACTGTGCTGTTCAAATGACACCTCCCCTTTATTTCTTGTGGTGAAATGATCAAGAAGATATAACATTTATAAAGGTTTTATTCTATTTTAGTATGTTTTTAAACATTCAAATCTTTTTTTAAAAAAATCACCAAATTCTGATGTCAATAACTTTTTCATAACTTGATGTACATGCCGTTGTAATACTTTTTGCAGGATGAGTCAGCATTTTCATTTGTATAAATTTGGGACCTACCTTTTCCTCACTTTTTATTGAAATATTCTAGTTCAAAAGAGGCTTTTTTCCATTACGACATTCACAGGAAGTGATGATTGTTTTTTTTTATTTTGATATAAACAGCATTTTGCAATGTGGAGATACCTGATTTGTTTATGATTTTACTTGCTTATTTTAATATGTGTTGTAGGGAAAGGATTGTGATTTAAACTTTTTAATTATTTTTTTTACTATTATTTCAGGCCCCCTAGGGTAACCTTAGGTGGTCTGATTGCTCATAAAATATACAGCAACACTACTTTATTGAAGTACATACTGTATATACTAATTATCTGGTTTCATGACAGACCTAGGAGTCTTTATGCCATGACAACCAATCTGCAGCTTCCAATTAATTCACAGGGGATGCCAATCATCATTTTAAGATTTCAGCACCCACAGAAAGCACTGTTAGGTGCCACGGTTAAGTTTGACCACAGTATTTACCAGGTTAACTGCCGAGATCACTGGTACCCATGACCTCTCTCCATACAGCATTTACTGCACCACTACATACTATATGGCCATGGTGCCCGTGGGGGTTGAAGGCACAACAAGAAAAATGTATTTAAAAAATGTGCAAAGGTGAAATGAGACTGTTTTCTACATCACCTACATTGTACCACTTTCTGAATGTTTAGAGGCAAACTTCATACATTCAATATATTTTATTTGCTGAACTTGCATGAAAAAAAAGGCACACACAACATAAATCTGCGGCATGCAAATCCAACAACATCGCTGTTAACGTTGCAGGTTGTATTCATTGCCATTCAAGGCGAGTACATTCAACAATAAAATTTTGTGTGAATTAACTATTCCTTTAGAAATAAACTTTGAAAACGTCATATAATCAATGCAAAAACCACACAACAAACAATCCTTCTGGGCTTTATACCCACGGTTAACCTAGACAGTGGAATTCCATCTGCTTTGTTTTCTTTCTTTTGTGTTTGTTAACTATTAATAGCAGGTAGACATCTGGAAGCATGATAGAATTTGCTTGAGAATTGTTTGCAGCTAAGATATCACAAGCTAATTGCATTATCAATCACAGTAAGATGAACCTTTTAACAAACAGTGCAAAAACAAAAATACTACAAAGTCAATTATTTTACATTTTCTATACTTTTTTCATTGCTGTTTTCCTCTGGGAATCTTATATGAGTAAAATGTATAATTAGCATAATAAATGAGCAATCAATCCTTAGGAGACAATTTTGTTTAATGTAGTTTTTGTCTATATGCTTAATTTGCATCAAAGATTGCTAAATATATTCAGATGAACACTTTCAGATGCTATCGCTCAGACTTTATTTACATTTCATTACAATGTACAGGATATCAATTAAGATACTGCCCTGCATTATTCTGTAAGCTTCTCCTAGAAGAACATATTTTATAAAGTTATAGAAAGTGATCAAAACAAAAAACTGATTTGATATTTCAATTATCCAGGAGTCATTCATATTACCTGAATGGCATTTTGTCACAGCTTTACTGTCAACTTTTGGAAAACTACATTTATTTATATATTTTTGCAACCCGTTTTCTTTTTAATTACTCATATACATGACAAATAGTATAGTAACAAGTGCAGCACTATGTGTTACCATGTTTACAGACTACAAACACTGTATAGTCACATCATGTAGTCATAATATTTCCAATCTATACTATTCTTCTTGCTAGTTTACCGGAGGTAAGTTAGAAAGGAATGCATTAGACTATGGAAAAAAAAAACAATATGGTGTGGATCTTCTAGATAAAACTGGACACAAGAAAACATTTTGTAATGTAATCAAAACAAAAACCTTATTTGCTATTGAAATTATTCATTAGGGAGACATTCACATCACGTGACTGTGACAGTGCACAACAAAGTGACAGCTCCAATGCATCTTCCTCTACAGACTATGAACAATGATCTTGTAAGTCTTTACCAAAGGAACATAAGGGACAAACTACAGGATCAGACAATGGATATTAACTAAGCAAGGACTACATGATCAGAAACAAAACTCATGATGTACACCAACTATGCAAACAGTGGCATAACTAAAAGCTGATGGGCCCAAGTGCAAAGACTGTGCCAGGCCCCCGATTATAATGTATAGCTTATAGTAATAGTCTCATATGGGAAAGTGACACCATAAGGGCCCCCTAAACCTCTTGGGCCAGGGTGCGACCGCAACCTCTGCACTCCCTCAAGTTACGCCCCTGTGTGCAAAACTTCTTTTTTTGCAAAGCTCAATGATGGGTGGTCAGTATAACATGAGACACACCATTTTGCTTGTTCACAAGCTTTTTCAATTACATCATCCACATGTGAGCACAGGGTTAAATACCCCATTTTTGGCAGGTTTCGCCATAGTTACAAAAAAATGCGGTATACCAAATCCCACCAACACACTAAAAATTCGGAGAAAGAGCAGAGCATATCACTTCTGTAAGACATATGTACAAGAAAATGCAAGTGATAAAAACAACAGGTAAGAGAAACATCCGAAAGCAAAAACCAATGCCTTTATTCCTTTACCTGCAGAAGGTAACCTCAAAAATACAATATTGTATTTATATAATCTCCCTTTCATCTCCAAATTCCTGGAACACCTGGTCTATTCTCAACTAACCTGCTATCTCTTTCAGCTAGCTTCCTCCTTGATCCCCCTGCAATCAGATTTCCGCTCTATGCACTCTACTGAAACTGCTCTTTCTAAATTCTCCAATGATCTCTTTACTCTTTAGTCCAAAGGGCACTATTCTCTCCTCTTTCTTCTGGATCGTTTGGCAGTGTTTCATACCAGTTCCTAAGGATACTTCGCTCCATTGGCCTGATGGACACTGTGCTCTCTTGATTTTCTTCCTATTTCTCTGACCATACTTTTAGTTTCTCCCTCTCGGGATCCTCCATTTCTCTTCTTCCTCTCACTGTTGGGGCTCCTCAGGGCTCAGTTCTTAGGTCCTCTTCTCTTTGCCCACTACACTAACCCCATGGGACAAACCATCAGCAGATTTGGTTTTTAGTGTCATCTTTATGCTGATGAAACCGGTAACATAGTAGGTTTGGGACATAAGACATCTCTAGCAGAGCACCCTTTCCTCACTCAATGTGAGGTTCTTAGGAGCCCTCTGATAAACCAACTGTTAGGAAAACTTACGTCTGGAATACTGTACACCAAACTACCACACGTTCTGAGTGCAGGCTGACAGAACAGAGCAAGAGGGTGAACTAACCCTGTGCTGTTCTACCAACTAGACCCTATTAAGGCAGAAACCCCCTTGAAGGTAGGGAGCCTCTGCCGCAGGAACCTCCTATTTACCCTGCAAGGCCCTTCGAGGTGACCCAAATAGGTTTGTCAGCTGCAGTGAGGTGGTACAGACAGAAAACTGCAATGTGGGAGTTAGGACAGTATTCAGACAGGAGGAAAAAACAGGATGAACAAGGATGAAACAAGCAGGGTTCAAGACAGCATAAGAAACCAAAGCAGACACGAGGAAAGAGAACTAAAGATGTAAAGACACTGAACATAGAAAGGTAAGCAAAACTGCCGGGTCACACCAGAGGGTACGTCAAGGTCAAACCACTAGACTAGGGAGCGTAACCTAACTGGTGAATACAATACCAGGGTGAAACAAACAATGCTACAGGAGACCAGGAATCCAGCTAGGCTGTAAGTTTCAGAAGGACAAACACTGGCACAGGTGGAAGGTCCAGATCCAATTTATGCAGCCTGAGATCCGCCCCCAGAATCCCATAGGAGCAGGAATCCAGGCTGACTCAGAAGACAGGAAGCTTTAATTTCCCTAAAGCGCACGCGTCCTGGATGCCCGCTGCCCCACGCTTGCAGCAGGGTTAACTCGCTGCGGACCGGGGGCGGAGCAAGCACGGAGACGCGCAGAAACCCGGGGAGAACCGCTAGCATTGTCAGCAGCATTGACCAGCAGACGAGGTGTCCCTTCCAGCGGATCTGACACCAACACTCTCACCACCACCATTACACGCTGACAAAAGGTCTCAAAAACAGAGCCAGTCAGCAAGGGGGAACAAAACGTGAATGTTTCAGCCTCCAGGATAGGCCCATCTCCATATAAAGCACCAGAACCACCAACCCTCAAACCTAAATGAAGCTGTGTCTCAGCAGTGCTCAAATGAGTATGCAGAGAGGGCAGAGAAAAATGAAGGGGACAAAACACACAAGGGATCTCATCTCTCTGCGTAGCCTAGTGGGCCTACCAGGTTCCCCCAAAAATCTGCATAAATTAAACATTCGAGTGGCCTGAAATAGATCTATCTCAAATTCCACCACATTGAAATCACCCACCATAGCAAGAATTAGTCAATGTCAATAAGAGAAAAATCCCTGGCGGGCACAGTCCCAATGATATCGCTGACAGCTCAATACGTAGCCCGGTTCTACAAGGGCAGGAGTGATCATGGCAAGACTTCCCAGCGGTGCTCTGTCAGTGTGTACAAGAAAATGTCCATACATAGGTATAGAGAAACATGACGGCACTCACCGGTTCCATATGCAGGAAAAAGCGTCCTTTATTGGTGAAAAAGCATGCAGGGGGGTAGACAGACAGACTCCGGCAACGGGGCCGTTTCGCGCACTATGGCACTTTCTCAAGCCATACAATCTCAAGGCTTGAGAAAACGCCATAGTGCGCGAGTGCATTTTATTGTCTCTTATCTGAATTATAAGCAGTGTGGCTATAGATGGAGGGGAAGAGGGGCGGCAATGTGGCTACAGGGGGAGGGGAAGGGTGAGCAGTGTGGCTACAGGAAGTGGGGATGATACAGTTAGACTACAGGGGGAGGAGGTGATCCAGTGTGGCTACAGGGGAAGGAGGATACCGTGTGGCTACAGGGGAAGGGGGATACCGTGTGGCTACAGGGGAGGGGGGGGATACCGTGTGGCTACAGAGGGAGGGGGATCCAGTGTGGCTACAGGGGGAGGGGGAGATCCAGTGTGGCTACAGGGGGAGGTGGGGATACAGTGGGGCTACAGGGGGAGGGGGAAGTGTGGCTACAGGGGGAGGAGGGATATAGTGTGGCTACGTGGGGTAGGACAGTGTGATTACTGGAGGGAGGCCCACGAAGGGGCCCACTAAGGCTCTGTCGCCCAGGGGCCTACCAAAACCTGGAGTTGGCCCTGTACCATGCAACAGCATATGATAAATAATCCCCAGTATGTCCATGTGTCATTAGAGGTTTGTGTATATATACTTTGGTTCCACATTACACTGTCATGTGTGTAAAGGAAAAATACAGTTAGGGACACACTAGATTTTGTGCATGTTTGTTGGACCTCTAGATAGAAAATTGACTAGTTCTAGGTGGTGGCCATCACTGCTTATTCCTCCACTATCCCTACAATCCCTATATTTTCTATATTTTACATGTACTGAAGCAATAAATAAAGGCTACAAATGATTTCTACCCCTTAATCTTCCTTCCAGAGGTATTTATCAACTGGGTTTCTTTTTGTTTCCTTTTTTGCTCAGCTATAGGATCAGGCTCTACATTTCTTGACTTCTGGGAATACTAAGTATACAGTGTATGACAGATTTCAAAGACAATAGCCTTCATATCAGATATCAGCCGCAATACATGAGAAAGGACAGAGACCACATTCAACCTTAATATATGATTTGGAATTCTGGGAACTTGTTATCTCCCCTAAGCATGACAGTGATGTATGGTTATTCAACATTTCACTTTGATAACTGCCTTTATAGCTTATAGATTTAATATGTACCTAAAAGTCAATGCATCTGGAAAGCTGAAAAATGTTTTGTAAATTCCTTACTTAAAAGACATTGAACTATTAAGACATTTAAGTCCTATAATTCAGATGTTAGCAAAATGTAAGACTTATGAACACATTCTCCCCTTAGTTTGTATTGGAAACTGTCCATTGCCACCATTGCTAAGGTAATAATATGCCATAGAAACAATAATAATGAGATCAGTACCTTGATGTCATTGGTGGCTATCCATCCCTACTGGTGGATATATGTGCATTTTCATGGATTAAAAAAAAGTTTGAATAAAGTCATATATACACTGTTCATGATATGTGCTTGATACATGTGAAAGTTTGAAGTGATTGGAACATTTTTGTCTTAATGGGGATTCCGAAGTATGGAAGTGTGAACCTAAACCAGGATGTGTTGAGCCATTATCCCTTTTAAATCATACAATTTTCTAACTGTGCATTATTACACATATGTGCATTAATACACATATTTAAAAGGTTTGACTGGGATTTAAAAAAAAATGGTATTTATAGCTAGGAGTGGTATAAAGTAATAAACCACTGGTACTCACCACCTTTAAATATATGTACATAAGAATTATGTACAGGCAGAAACCCGACTTACAGACGACCCCCAAGTTGCAGATAGACCTTTCTGCCCCCTGTAACCTCTGGTGAAGCTCTCTGGATGCTATACTTCAGTCTCAGGCTGCAATATGTCTGTAATGAAGATTTATTGATAATCCTTGTTCCCATGACTGCACAAAATTCTGAAAATCCAATTGTCACAGGGAGAAAAAAAAAAATTTGTCTGAAGGTACAATTATAAAATTTACCTGCTCCGACTTACAAATTTAACTTAAGTACTCACCATTCCATATTTTTTTAGGGCTGGCTATATACTACAGGGGGCTGGCAGGCTATATACTACAGGGGCTGACAAGCAATACTACTGGGGGCTGGCTGGCTATATACTACTTTGGGCTGGCTGTACACTACAGGGGGCTGGCAGGCTATATACTACACAGGGCTGGCAGGCTATATACTACTTTAAGCTGGCTGTATACTACAGGGGAATGGCTGGCTATATACTAGTGGGGGCTGGCAAGCTATATATGACAGGGAGCATCCATTGTAAGTTGTATCTGCTACATTCGGTGTGAACGGTGCCCAGGATGCATGATGCGAGAATCCTGTGTCGGTCCAGGTAAAGTTGTAATAGACAAATTGAAGATCCAGCACTCGTATACTTGAAGTTAAAAGTCCATTTTCTTTATTATAAATCCATAGATTTTTTTTTAGGATTTATAATAAAGAAAATGGACTTTAAACTTCAAGTATACGAGTGCTGGATCTTCAATTTGTCTATTACAACAGTATATATGCCCCTACAACAATTTTTTAGATATGCTTTGCTGCACAAAATTCTTACTAAATTAAATATTTTCATAAAATGGTAAAAGGTCTTCCTTTCAACATCCGATCTGTGTTGCAAAGTATTGCATTTATTCACATTTCTACTGTGTCAATACTTCTTTCACATATCTCTACGTACCTATGCATAGCATCAATTTATGCATTTATTTTTATGTGTGAATTCAGAAAATTTACTATATCCCGCTGAACAAACACCGGGTCTGAAAGTGACTACACAACAGGTATGGGTAGCACATAACACTCAATTCCTACAATAATATCATGTTGCTATTCCTGCTGTTGCTTATGTTGCTTAATTGAGTATTTTCCTGATGGCTAAAAGTCTTCAAGAACAAAGGTACATTTCCCAGCATGATAACTATATTCTGCACATATCCGTCTTAGAAACTTGTTTATTTTGCAAAGTCATATGGTAATTAAGAATCTTTAAGAAGCCATAATATTGCCAACGAGACATCTTCAAAATGGAAAAATGTAATTACATACTAAAATGTTTCCATGAGCAGATGCAGTCATTCTAAAAAAAAATCCATTGCTTATCAACTTTATGTGATATATTATTCAAATTAAATTAGCATTTCTGAAAATTAAACAGTAAAAATACAAAATAATTATATGTACAATGTAAATTTAAACAATAGAAGAAAAAATCCAAGAAATATCGAAGAGGACAGGACAAAAGTTAACAAAAATGATTACTGTTTTTCTGTATATGTAAATTTTAAAAATGAAATTTTATAACATATTGATTGGATATATCATTAACTCCGTAAGGACCAAACCATTTTCTTTTTTTGCATTTCCATTTTCACTTCCCATCTTTAAAAATCCATAACTTATTTTATTTTTTGTTTACAGAGCTTACATTACTTACAATATTTCAGTAATGTAATCATATATTATATTCATATTGTACTGCATTTGCGACTTATTCATTACTCACCACTACATGTTGTTTATATATTTTCCTACATTTTCTCTGCACTCTTCATTTAGTAGCCTACTTTCGTTACATTAGAACATCTTTCCAGTATATATTTCTAATATACAATGTTATTTGGAGACTAAAGATTACATTGCCGTGGATCTATATCTATATCATATAGAGGGTTTATGTATTGTTTTGTCTATACACATTCCATCTTTCCATTCCATCTTTCCATTCCATTTTTGCTTTCTGTTCAAAGAACTTTAATAGGGCCTATTTTCTGTGTAACAAACTGTACTTCATATTTACAGCATTTTATATTCCATGGTGGTTACTGGTAAGCTGGAAAAAATTCCAAATGACATGCAAGAATGACGTGCAATTGTAGAAAAAAAACACATTTGAACTGTTTTCTTGTGGACACAGTTTTTATGACTTTCATTGTGTACAGGCAGTCCCTGGGTAATGTACAAGATAGGTTCCATAGGTTTGTTCTTAAGTTGAATTTGTATGTACGTCGAAACTGTATATTTTATAATTGTAGATCCAGACAAAAAATTTTATTGGCCCAGTGACAATTGTAGTTTCAAATTTTTTTGCTGTAATTGGACTAAGGATTATCAATAAAGCTTCATTACAGACACTTTATAGCTGATCATTGCAGTCTGGGACTATAGTAAAGAATTCAGAAAGCTTCACCAGAGGTCACAGTGGTCAGAGGAGTCCGTCTTTAAGTAGGGGTCATCTGTAAGTCAGATATCCTTAAGTAGGGGACCAGCTGTATTCCAAATAACACCTTTACTTTATTCCTTGGGTAAGTACAATCACGGTGATGCAAAATTTCTATAGGTTTAATTATATTTAAATGGATTTTTTAGATAGATTGGATTTTGATAGATTGGGCATTTTGGGATGCGGCGATATCTTTATTATTTTATTTTTATATGAGTTCTAGTGAAAGGGGTGTGATTTGAACCTATTATTTTTTTAAACTTTGATTTATTTTTTACTACTTTTATTACACCCAAGGGTATTTTAATCCTTGGGGGTCTGATGTGTTTCGGGCTGCATTTTTATAACTTTGTCTTTTTGTAGCAAACCTGGCGTGTCAAGATTAAAGAAGACTAGAGCTGGGATTAAGTAGAAGAGGACTATCGATAAGTATATAAAGTTAATTTTGCTAACTTGTAATGGTACATTTACTTTAAGTTATATTTACAATCAGAAAATAGAACAAAATTTTAGCAAAACTTTTTGTGAAATATTCCAGCTGTTACTTTAGCAAGTAGACACAATAGTCTGACTGTCAGGAGAAGGGAGAAGTGCAGGCTTTGCCTACTTACCAACACTGCACTAACTTAAAGATAACAACTGGATGACAGTCCCTACTCTGGGTACGTGCACAGAACAGATAACAAATGGGGAGACTGACAGAGAAAAGCAATGTCAGGCTAATTGAGTCAAATCAAGATGGCTGTGAGGTATATAATTGTGAGGCAAGTAGAATAGTCAAAAGTTTCAAACAAGGGTCAGAAAACAAAAAAGCACAATAGAGAATTTAGAACTACAAGTCAATAGAGAACAGTATAAACAGCTGTAAATGTCAATATGAGAAGTCAGTATAAATACAGTTCTTATAGACTGTAAGCTCTTGGGAGCAGGGCCCTCACTCATATTGCTCCACATGGCTGTTTGTCCTCTCTAAAGTTTTATTTTATTGTATAGGTCCGTTATGATTTGAAATGGGCTATGGAATATGATGGCGCTATATATATATATATATAGATTATAAGTATTACTGTTCCTGGATATTGTCCTGGCAGCTCATATGTTCTGCCTTCTGTCCCTCCAAAAACGCCTGAAACACACACCCAGATAAATGTGTAGCAATATGAGTGCTCTGCCCTCTGCAGAGCAAAGCGCCTGGGTATGTAACAAGAGAAGTTATTCTTTAAGCATTTCCTGACATTATTTCCTGTTTTCTGTCGATCACTTATCAGGTTTGCAGTAAGGGATTGGACAATAGGAGCAGCAATGTCACATTTCCATTCCAGCATTTCTTCTGACATATGTTCACTGCACCAATGACATCAATGAAGATCAGTGGAGGCCACTCATTGGCCACAGTGGGTCCAAGACCTGTGACACTTTTGTTGGTGAACTTTGCAACTGGGAACAGGGTGCCCCTGCAACCCATGTCTCGAGTTGAGGCACACCCATGTTCCCCCATGTGCCCCACTGTGCCTGCTGCGCCCACTGCCTCACTCACCTCGCCGGGTTTCCAGGGGTGTCTCCCATGGCTCAGACCGTGCCTCTTACAAATACAAAATTTTGACAATTATCGGTGCTGGGCAGCCTCCTTCCCTGATAAATTCCCAACACCTTCCTTTGTCCCCTGCCAGATCTTTATGCCTTAGAGAGAGCTTGTCTGATAACCTGTGCAATTATCCTGATTTCCTGTTGTTACCTCCTGTGCTGCTGTTTTGACTTTCCATCTCTGATCCTGTGCTGCCGGTCTCAACCTCCTGTCTGTACCTGACAACACCTTCCCTTACAATTTTGTACTTCATCACACTGCAACAAGTCCAACCTGCTTTGCGGCCGGGTAACAGTTAGACTCCAGTCCCAGGTGTCAGCTTACGTCATCATCTACAGTGGTACAGAGGATCCACTACTACTGATCCTGACACTGGGGAAGGGCACTGTATTTTTACCTTACATCTGGCCTGGCTTTCAGGAAGTTTTCTTAGAATTCTTGAGGAATCCTTTTAATTTCTTTTGGAAAATAAGCTGTTCATTGCAACACTTACAATACAAAAGGCATGTGGGATCCTAAGGACTTGTTTTACCTATATTACATATATATGTAGCTGAATAATTCAGTACATATGCCTAAAATAAGACAAGGTTTTACAATATTTTCTTCCCTGAAAAGGGCATATTTTCAGCTGATGTCTTATTTTTTACACATTTATTCTGTATGAAAAAAAAAATCAACATTTATTCAAATATAATTATGTTATTATTTTCTAGAACTTCCAACCCTGAATTCTATTTTGGATTTCTTATGAATCCTTTGCCTTTAGAATTATTGGACCCTGTTTCTCATGTCTAGCGATTGCACTTTCCTTATATGAATCTCTGTTTGTAGCACATTGCATCTGTCAGCTGATAGGTACCTTGAAGTAAAGTTCTGTTTTCTTTTCAAAGAGAACAATCTCATCTTTAATATTGCATATGGATTGTTTTGTCCACAGTTAAAGTTACTGTCAGGAGTGGAAGCTTTATATGAAAATGACACTCTCAACTGTAACATAACCTTTGTGTAATTTTAAAGGGGAGATGCTCCTCTTGAACATTACACTCAAACAGTTTCTCGTTGTCACCATTCCGAAGATATATTTGTTTGTAACTCATTTATTTTCAGGGTAGGGCTTATATTTTAGCTCTTCTATGAAAAGGTTGGAAAATCAGAGAAATGTGGTATTCACATGAGCCAAATACAGTCATCATACTGACAAGTAAAGTGAATGATATTGATTATTTGTGCTTGATACGCAAGACTCCATCAAAGCACTTCTTTAAAATTGTTCCAGCAGGACAAAGGATCTTAAATTAAATTAATATTTGTCAAATATAAGAGAACCTGTCAAAATTGTTAATATAAACCATCTAGTCCTTCAGTATTCAACATCTCTGTCCATGGCTGCTTTATAAAATCCCGAAATGGTTTACACTTAAAGAGGACCTGACATCCTGAAAAACGGCACTAGGAGCTGCTTACTAAAGTAAGCATCTCCTAGTGCTAATACAAAAGCAGCAGAAAACCGGAAACCTCTGATAACGCTAACAAACATCGCTGCGCTGTACACTAGAAAACCCGGAATGCTCCTAAAGTGGTCTGGCGTATTCATAAGGCAGCGGTATTGGGGGCGGTATTAGGGGCGGTGATTGCCGCATGACGCGCGGCAGTCACCGCTGGCCTATGGCGGTCTGGGGAAGTGGCAGCACCTCGGACCACCCCCTCTTGAATACGCCAGACTGCTTTGAGAGCGGTGCTGCATTTCTAGTGTACAGCGCAGCGGTGTTTGTTAGCGTTTTCAGAGTTTTCCGGTAACGTTAACATTGTAACATTGCTGCGTCTGTTTTAGCACTAGGACCATTTTTCAGGGTGACAGGTCCTCTTTAACTAGGTGTATCTGACTCCTGGTGCCTGTGCCATGCTTCAGACCAAGGTAAGTATAAGTGTTTTTTTTGCAGCCATGGAAAATAACAGAAATAATATAGGGTGATTTAGTAGACTAACTCGACCTGTCCATAACAATCTGTGGGTGGTTTAGTGTCCCTTGACAGGTTTCAAGTTATGGCAATCAATCCTCATGTTTTACCAACAGATTCACATCACAAGAAAAAACACACAATAATGTTGCTGGTTGAGATTGTAAGCACTGCTATTGCTGACTGCTATGCACTGCACCTTAACTGCAATTACAGAATATAATACTGAGAAAAGCTTATTCTCATTGGGCAGGATGGAGCATAATCAATTTCCTAAAAGCTTTTAGAAACACATCCACTCTAGGGTTGTTTCCTTAATTTAACAGCTCGTGTCATTTATATGTTTTGCACATTTACTGATATAAAAGCAGGTCACAGACAAATGCAAATAATTAATACATGTGTTTGTCTGTGACCTTTTATTTATAGCCATTATCAACGTAGCCATACATTAACAGGTCTCACAAAGTAAAACTGGTTTCCAATGTCAGTGTGAATCTGTTTTGCAATCATGTGACATGAGCAGGGACCAATATAGACTGCAACTGGGACAAAATAAAGTTGTATGTTTTCTACTACATACTACATACCCACACATGTCCTACACATAACAAATGAGGGGGGGGGGCTTGGGTGTGTTTCTTGAGCTTAGTGAATTCACAATGTTAAAAAGAACTTGTCACCAGAGTTTCACTAATAAACCTACTGACAGATACCCATAGCACTATTATTACTTGTGCCCACACTGTTTTTAGATTTAAGAAATGCATTGTTCCTATCCCCTGAAAATTAACTTTGAAATCCTACCTGGCACCATGCAAGAAGTAGCAGCAATGGGGTGTGTGTTATTTATGCGAAGCAAAGCAAAGACTTACCGCCTATGGAAAAGGCTCAGCCCGTGAGCCCTCTCCATGCATCGGGACCCGACATGCACGGCGGGGGGTCGTGAATCGGTTAAAATCTCTGGGGATGGGCAATTTTTTTTCAGATTACCTTGCTCCCAACTTCAGTTTTTACACATCTTTACATGAAAAGGCAGCAGGTGAGCATCAGACCTATAGTTAATGGCCAGTAGCTAGAAGCCATATGTAAGTAAAATAATTTAGACTGAAGTCTTCCTCTCCAGGAGGTATTAATATTAATGTATGCAGCAGTTCACTCATAGTTTTAAATCAGCGGTGCAGCTCTTGTTTCCTTCCATGGTGCATTAGAGGTAACCGAGGTAATCAAAAAGTAAACAAAATCTTACAATGGAAATATCAAGAGAGAACAACAATATCAATATTAAATGCATCTTTGTATAATAGTACAAGAGCCTGAAAGAGGATGAGATAGACAGTTCATGATCTAAATGGCTCTCTGCAACAAGATTGCATTAAGGAGAGGACAAATTAAACAAGTCAAGTCAAGCATGAACTAAGGCATTCTTACATCTGTCGGGAAATGAATATATAAATGCAAGACATAGAAAATCATAGCTTGAATACTGCGAGACCAGAACAGTTGTGGATAGTAGCCAAGTCTTGTGGGTTTATGATAAGAAATATTTGGGAAAATATAATACATTTGCTACGTCAATTATTAAAATATAGAAAAATATTGATCAAAAACATAGCGTGCTAGTGCTACTTTGCACTGTATGATTTTCTTTAGCGCGTAAACTTTTCCATAGTTGCAGATGAACTGTCAAAATAATATATGTAAATAATAATGTGTTTATTCAAGAGCAAAATGAGTTGTCACCTAATGCACATAAACTTGACAAGAACAACAAAAGACTCATTAAATGTGTTACATTTAGCAACACAGAATTACTTTTTGCAGGGTTGGCTCCATTGATGTTTAATAGTCAATAAACAAATCCAGAATACATGTATTTAAGTTTTCATCTAAGCAAGTCTATTACTTTCTAACCTTCTTCTAATATACCGTATAGTAAAGTGTGGGAAAGTGCTGCTCTCCAGGGAATAGACATGTTCTTGCAGTGGATACATACACTTTATGGCTACTTTATTAGTTATATTCAAATAGTAGTGTTGATTTTCACAATGACACTACTTTACTTGGTTTGTACATTACTCAACATCCAGGAAGGGTTCTTCGATTCGATTTTGACTCTCTTTTTACACCATTGCCTGATCTTTTAACCCCTTAACAATGTGGTGTTTTTTTAGTTTTTTTACTTCCTTTTTCACTCCCCACCTTCAAAAATATATAACTTTTTCATTTTTCCATGTAAAGAGCTCTGTGATAGCTTGTTTTCTACATAACAAATTGCACTTCATAGGAATTAATTTTCCATGTCATGTTCTGGGAAGCGGGAAAAACATTCCGAATACAGTGAAAATGGTGAAAAAACGCATTTGTGCCTTATTCTTGTGGGCTTGGATTTTACGTCTTTCACTGTGTGCTCCAAATTACATGTCTACTTTATTCTTTGGGTTGGTGCGATCACAAGGATACCAAATTTGTGTAGGTTTTATAATGTTTTCATACATTTACAAAAATTAAAACCTGTAAAAAAATTTTTCTTTATTTCACAATCTTCTGGCACTGATAACTTTTTCATTCTTCGGTGTATGGAGCTGTGGGTGGTGTCATTTTTTGCAAATTTTGATGATGTTTTCAATGCTGCCATTTTTAGGATTGTACAACCTTTCGATCACTTGTTATAGAATTTTTTATATTTTTTAAAATGGCAATAAAGTGGTTTTTTTTAACTTTGGGCGCTATTTTCCATTACGGGGTTAAACGCTGTGAAAAATCATTATTACATTACCTAATGTATTAGTGATTTTTTTCTGTTTATTTGTATTTATATCAGTTCTAGGGAAAGGGGGGTGATTAGAATTTTTAGGTTTTTTTAATTATAATTTTTTTAAACTTTTTTTTATTTTTATTTTTACTACTTTTCAGACTCCCTAGGGTACTTTAACCCTAGGTTGTCTGATCGATCCTATCATATACTGCCATACTACAGTATGGCAGTATATGGGGATTTTCCTCCTCATTCATTACAATGTGCTGATTTCAATAAAAGGGTTAAAAAACAGGCTTTCATGGCGAAGGATTGCCTTTCCCCGGTGACATCATGTGTTTGAAGCCGCCGGCAGCATTGTTACTGGTAACACTACGGCGCGCATCGGTAAGGGGTTAAAGGAAATCTACAATCCACAATATGAAGCAGCATAGAAAGCTCTTTTCTCTGAGCGTCCAGAATCTTGATGTGGCCTTATTATATGTTTTCTGGGATCCATTTAGCAAAAACTGTCAGAGATACTGCACAATGGGCAAGACAAGTCGAGCATTGACATCAGCATTGGAGAAACAGGGCAGATTAAGAATATATGAAGTGCTCTGGGGGTTGTGTAGTATCCCCTGGAGACAGAGTAGAGCTCTGGTGACAATCCCCCCCCCCCCCCCCTGCCTAAGCTCTTCAGGCTAATTTGCATATTTTAAAGTACTTTTTTGCTAAAATCAGCCCATAAAAACATATAATAAGGCTAATTCTAGACTTAGGGTGCCCATGCTGTTTTTAAAAGACAACATTGGTGTTGCTTTATAAGAGAACATTGGTGCTTAAAGATAAACTGACATGCAAATGAACCCACCAAAAATAAAGACTTCATAAAAAACTATGTTTAAAAAGAATTGCCCTTATTCCTAAATGGTCCCTTTCCATGTCTGCAATGTTAAAAATTTATTGACTATTATTAATGATTGACAGGCTTTGATATTCTCCTTTATTAAGAGCTCTGTTACATTATTGGGCACTTAAAGTCATGTGGCCAGGATGACACCATCTACCTCATATATGCATCTGATCACATGAAATCACAGCAGCCTCCATGGAAGATAAGGAAAAATAGAATTCCATGGAGGGTGTGGAGGAGTAGATGTCCATGGAGGCTGCTGTGATTTCATGTGATCAGATATAAGCATAGTGAGCAGTTGGCTAATGTTAGGAGGCTAAAAGACCTGTGATAATGTTACCCTGGTCACATTTATCCCCAAAGTCACAGCCCTCACAAAATCTTAGGTAGCCAGCAGAAGATGCAGAAGATTGCAAAGGTGCATCTGGAAGCTCATAGCCATGATGTGGCCTGCTACCATCCACCATGCCCAGGGCTGAGCACACAAAGACTGGCCCCTGGGATCTTGCTGACATGGCAGTTTTTTCAAGCACTTTTCAAAAGACAAAGCAGGTGTCATTTGCACGCTATGCCACCAGTCCCTAAAGTGAGCAACAATCTGAGCACCACTTGTACAACCAGAACCCCAGCAAACAAAACATGAGCTGCAGTTGATGACACAATAAGAAAAGACCTGAGTCTCTCACTGCTGCTCTGGTTGTCTAAGATTCTACAACCACCTGCTGTGTGAGATGGCAAATTCAGATATGACCCTTACATCTGCATTTTGGAGACGGCACTGGTCCTTTAAGATATTGGTGTAAAACGCTGGGACTGCAAATAGTACTAACACTGATCCTTTTAGATATTACTGTATTATGCTGGAAAAACATAAAATGTACTAACAGTGGCCCTGCACTATAGCAGCATATTAGAAGAACCATGCTGTTCTTTAAAAAGAGCCTCCTCTCCCTACCTAACTCCCGCGAAATGGGGAATTGTTCATTTTTGATCAGTCCTTGCCTGTCTGACTGACCCTAACAAGAGCAGCAATCTCTTCCTTGCTCTGTCTCCTGTCTGTAATAGCAATTGGACATGTCTCTTATACATTATCAACCTGGAACATGGCTAAGTGTTTATAAACTGGTTCATTGAATACTCAGCAGTCAATCAACCAGCATGTCACATTTTTCCAGAACTTAAAGCTCAAACAACCTATCATTCGACTTTGTAGTTCAGGTCTGCTCATCACTAACTTGGATGTATCTCCATGAAGTTGGTCTGAAGGGGTGCCCGATTTATAATATCAGTTATACATCACCTTCTACATGGGGAACACATTCTCCTATCTGACACGTCAAGGTGAGCTACCATGTTTCTGTCCACCAGTTTAGGCTACATTCACATGACCATATGGGGCTTGTGGCCATACATACTTCCCCCATCGACGGCAATGGCCACATGGAGCGTGTGGCACTATACCGCTCTGTATACAGGAAAAAATAAGACATGTCCCATCTTTCCCCTATGTACAGCCTGTACGCCGTGCATTTCCATAGAGAGGGGTGGGGTCACCCCATCTCCTCAACACAGGCTACGGCCCAGCAGGCATAAGTTTGGGTGAATCCAGCCTTAGAAATATTTAAAAACTTTATCATAAAAGTGTAAAGATACTTCAAAAATACAAACCCTGATCTTTGCTTCTTTGTGTAGATAGTAAAGCAAGAGTCACTTTCTCCATCAAAACTAATTGAATAACCTGCATATATTTTGGCTAATGAAACCTGTAGCATTTCAATGCTCATAAAACATAGCAATAAGAGGGTTAACAAGAATGACCTTCTGTCTTATCACAGCTGGAATATTACCAAAATCTAAAATTGAAATCTAAATTATATTCCTTTTCTTCATTACTGGCCGGGACTTTTAAATTACAATAATTAAAAATGGTATATTTAAATGCTGTAAAAACCACTAAAGGACGTTATATAAGGTGGACACTACACAGATTACATAATATAGGGTGCTAGTTATATGCCATATAACAACAGAATAATACTTTTTATGCATATCATATTTTTTTCTTCCACAAATCCTTGAATTTGAAAAAATAGACGTATAAGATTTCCAAACTTGAAAGCAGAGTATATTCAAAGTTTCTGTCTTCTACATGAAGCTACAAAAATACCATTATTTGGCAGATTATGCCGATGCTTGTGATGACAGTCAAAAGAAAAGTGACAACTGAAAAATGAAAAGTGACAACAGTGTGACAACTGGAGGTGGAAAATATTAAGTTTTTTTTATGCTTTGCATGTTTAGAAGCAATACATATTTTTCTTGTTATTTTGTAGACAATTGGCACACCACAAGATATGGAGAGTACTATTTTAGTCGACACATACTGTATGTGAAGTGCTGGCAAACAATCCACTTGAAAAATGTGATTTCAACTCTTATTGATGTTTTTTTGTCTTCAAATCTAGATGCCATTTGCAAAATTTCACTTTTTAGTACATTGCTGTTTTTAATTGTCATAAAGTATGTCAGCTAAAAAAAATAAGCAAGGCTGACAATGATGCCTCCTGCTGTCAGATAATGCTCACAGAAACTAAAAAGATGGACTGATTCTTTACACGTAGTTTTGCTTTCAGAGTAGAGGGTATGTGTTGGTCAGTAGGTGGAAACTCCAGGTCCTGGACATTTTGGGCACCTGGCAGTCCTAGTTTCAAGTGGAATTTCTTAGTTGAAATGTTCAGCATCGTCATCGTCATACAAATGTTTTGGCTACCTGGAAACCTTAGAGCAGTGACGGTGAACCTATGGCACGGGTGCCGGAGGCAGCACCCAGGCCTTCACCCCAGAACAGAGTTCACCAGACAGGACTCAAAGAATCTTCCTGTCCTCAAGAAGTTGAAATGTTTGAAACTTGTAAAAAAGAACATGGAGAAATAAATTACCGCTAAAATTGCTGTGCTCGCACTTTGCGATAATTAAGTGGCTTTTGGTTGAAGTTTGGGCACTCTGGCTCTAAAAGGTTCTCCATCACTGATATAGAGGAACTAAGAAAGGCCCTCAAAACTCCTTAAAGGGAACCTGCTATTTAAATTACAACACCCAAAATAAATACTTACAAAAGAAAAAGTATGATTAAAAAGCATTGCCCTTAAACTTACATGCCACTCACCTCAGGTGAGTCCAAGGATAATTATGGAGTCCTGCATATGTAGTATTCACTGTACTACCCTGCCTCCCTAGTCCTGATTGACAGGTCTCACTGCTACTAGTACTAAGGGACCAACTGCCAATAGTCAATGACAGGCTGTGAGGCATAGGCTTTTCAATGGACAACCAGCTTGATGAAAATGATCCAAAGGAGTTTATTTTTAAAGTCCATATATAACATAACAGGTTCAATAAACCCCAGGCTCTTGTAGTTCCACAGACCAGCAGAAGGCAAAACACAAATCTCCACAATCAGAATCCCCCAGATTGCTGGTCAGTGCCACCTTTTATACAATTGAAAATTCCCACAATTCTCTGCAGCTTACCCTATAAAACCCCAGAGCTGCTGCTGGCCGGCCTCTTATAAGGTCAGAGCAGACACATCATGCTGCAGGTAAGTAGAACATAACATATATTATATTGTGTTACATTGTAACGGCACATTCACTGGTTTTGGTACATAGCTCTCAGGTGGTAATACTAGACAGAAGAGAATAGAGCATTAGGTGGCGGCCTAATGAGAGAAGTAGAATTAGAAGTCATTAACACTCATTCACACAGAAGTTACCAAACCAGGAAACTCATGTACCACAACCAGAGTTACAGAAAAACAGATTTCAATACTACAAAAAATAACATGCGTCTTCTTCACATAGACATTTACAGCTCTGTAGTACGTATAATGTCAAATGTTTTATACAGGGGGGCACATTTACAAGGGCTTTGTGCCAGTTTTTTGTCATACTTTAAGAAGTGCCTGCGACACATCTGTGTCGCACACAACAGTTTTGTGGAGAGGCTGCACTATTCATAGTTTCATAGTTTCATAGTTTATACGGTTGAAAAAAGACACTTGTCCATCAAGTTCAACCGAGGAAGGGTAGGGATTGGATGAGGAAGGGATTTAGGGGAAACAATCCTATATAGCATAACAATCAATGTTATTTAGGTGTAAAAAGGCATCTAGACCCTTCTTGAAGCTCTCCGCTGTCCCTGCTGTGACCAGCGCCTGAGGCAGGCTATTCCACAGATTGACAGTTCTCATAGTAAAAAAGCCCTGTCGCCTCCAGTGATTAAACCTTGGTTTCTCCAGACGGAGACAGTGCCCCCTCGTCTTTTGATTTGATTTAATCTGGAACAACTTACCACCATATTTTTTGTATGGACCATTCATATATTTATATAAATTAATCATGTCCCCTCGTAGTCGTCTCTTTTCCAGACTAAATAAATCTAGTTGTTTTAATCTTTCCTCATAACTAAGACCCTCCATACCCCTTATCAGTTTTGTGGTTCTACGTTGAACCCTCTCCAGCTCCAGGGCATCCTTTTTATGGACCGGTGCCCAGAACTGGACAGCATATTCCAGGTGTGGCCGAACCAGTGCCCTGTATAGTAGTAATATTAAATCCCTATCACGAGAGTCCATACCACTTTTGATACATGACATGATCCTACTAGCTTTAGAGGCAGCTGATTGACATTGCATGCTGTTATTCAATTTATGATCTATTAGTACCCCCAGGTCCTTCTCAACAAGGGACTCTCCCAGATTTACTCCCCCAAGGACATATTTTGCCTTTGGATTATTGGCCCCCAGGTGCATAACATTACATTTATCCACATTAAACCTCATTTGCCAAGTGGATGACCAAACATTCAGTTTGTCCAAGTCACCCTGCAGCCTATGAACATCCTCCATAGACTGTATTACACTACACAGTTTGGTGTCATCTGCAAAAATAGACACAGTGCTATTTATTCCTACCTCTATATCATTAATACATATATTAAATAGTAGTGGGCCAAGCACAGAACCCTGAGGTACACTACTCATAACTGGTGACCATTCCGAGTAGGAATCATTGACCACAACTCTCTGGATACGATCCTTCAGCCAGTTTTCAATCCATTTGCAAATGATTTCTGCCAAACCAATAGCCCTAATTTTACCAATCAGGCGTCTATGAGGGACAGTGTCAAATGCCTTTGCAAAGTCCAAGAACACAATATCCACAGCTGCTCCTCCATCTTCATGCAACACAAATGTCTGCACTGATGGGGGCGTTCCATTGCTCAGTTGGACCAAATGCACCAGATTTAGCATGCAAAGTCCCATAGAAATGTGTTACATGCTCCAAGTTAAAGGTGCACTAAAAAAAGTGGTAAACTCTTTTGGGGCAGTGAAGAGGGAACCAGAATCATAAAGAATGGGCACCAGAAATCCTGAATCTGGTGCCCTCTGTACACTACACAAGTAAAATGCACATAGTGCAGTTTGCAGTGTTTTTAGTAAATGTGCCCCATTGTCTTGCTAGAGTATTGAGAGAGAGAACTCTGTTACATCATTCAGCACTTCATGTCATGTGACTAGGGTGACCTGTCACCTAAGGTCCTTTGCCTCTAACATTTGAAAAATCTACCCCATGTATGTATCTGATCACATTAAATCACAGAACGCCTCTATGGAGGCATGGGGAGAGCTTGAAGATTGCAGGTGTTAACTCTGTAACAGCGGATGGCGGATGGGTACCACCATCTTGAATCAGATTTTTGCCCTCTGACCTGTCATGAGAGGGTGACAATCTGTGGCTATATGATCTAGACAGGAGTCTAGATCATATAGTGTTTTACAGGTATTTTTACAAGTGTTTTACAGGTATTGAGTGCCATTTTGAGGTACTGAGTGTGGGAGGGTATCTCTACTAGCTCTTGCGGGTAAAACTTTGGTTGATAACGCAGGGTTGTAGAGGTACAATTACTTTTCATTGGTAACCCATTGTTTTTCCTTATCATGAAATGTCAATCCACAAGGCATAACGAAACCAAGAGCCAGGTGTTAATAAAAGTAGATCAAGTAATCCAGTGCCTCCCATGGACTTGGGCTGAGTCAGAATGACTCAAATTTTTGGCTTTTGTGTGTTATGTAGTGCTTTTTTTGTTTCTGTTTTGTGCCGTATTTATCTGAGGCATGTTAAATCGTGTTGTAAATGTGACAGTACAGTCTCCTTTTGCATTATAAAAAGTCTCATGTTTCAGAAAGTAATGACTGAGTTATCATTGACTTAAGAACAATGTAAAATATCATTGGTTCAAAAATGTAAATAAAAAAAAACATTTCTAACATCAAATTGGTCTATGTGACATCATTTTTATAAGAAAAAAAGAGACATTAAAGGGGTATTCTCGCCTGGGCATTCACATTCAGTTTGATAAATCTGCCATTTATAAACATTTCTTCAATTAGTTGTTATTAAAAAAAATGTTCCTGTGTGAAGATAATTTGTCATAAATGTAGTCATTTTGTCCCTTAGAAACGAGATGGCTTCCTCGGATACGGCCACCTCTGCTGGAGGGATTGCACAAAGAAACAAATTGTTTTTGTATATGAAATGTCCTGGATTTACTACATGACCCACAGCCGTCCTGTGGTAATGATCGCTGAATCCAGGAGGTCAGACAAGACTCAATAGCTCATGTCTGGCCACCACTGCCAGAGTGTGACGTGGTCGTAACCGAGGAAGCCATCTCGTTTCTAAGGGACAGAATGACTACATTTATGAGAAATTATCTTCACACAGGAACATTTTTTTTAATAACATCCAATTGAAGAAATGTTTATAAATGGAAGATTAGTGAAACTGAATGTGAATGCCCAGGCGAGAATACCCCTTTAATATGTAAATTGAAGTTTGATACTTGTACACGTGCTTAACATTGAGGTGTCGCGGTTTATTTTGCTACTGAAATGTCTCAGTCGCAAAATAAATCAGGGTTATGTGCAACAAAGATCTGCATGTTTCCAATGAGTGTGTCACAAATTCATACTGTGTCCAAATAGTTGATTGCTCGTGTGCACCAGCAAAAGGGGTACTGTTCAACCGATGTTTAGCTTCCTTCAGGCGGCAAGGTAATATTTATGGTAGCGTTGTGTTGTAATTCTCTGCAGAGTAGTAGAAAGACACCTTGAGAATTAATAGCGGTTCCTTACTTCAGACCTCTACCATCCTTTTAGGCTGCATTATGATGAAAATACATTTTCCAGCATGGGGCATGGAAAACATTACTGCCTCTTGGCTGCCTTGTTAAGCAGATCCCTTTACATCAAGCATTATTTTTCAGCAACCCCAATGACATGATGTAGGATAATAGCGCTACCAGTACATATATTCCATAAGTAAGAGAGTCCCAACTGTAGAGAGTACTCTTTCCTTGTGTTTGCATCTCATTAGTACAGTGTAGAGAACGGGTTTAGTAAAATGAGAGGCTAAGTTTCCTATGAAATAGATATATTGCTTTGGATGTGATTCAACATCATGTCAATGGACTGAAAAAGTCATGCTTCATTTTAAGGGTGCTGCCTAAGGTTGCTGCATGTTTATCCCAATGGAGCATCAATGTAAATGGCAACATCTCCATAGGAAGTCTCCTTGCTTCCCAGACTTTATCAATATAATCACATACATGGAATTGTTTTCAGTCTAGTTGAAATTTTTTCAAAAAGCCTCTTTGTCTTCTAGGGTTTTGTCCATTTTGCCGTATTTTAATAATTTTTCCAGATGCTAAAATATATAATAATGTCGTTATTTCCAGACATATTTCAGGAAAAAAAAATTATTATTGTATCAATGTGTATACTGTATAGAGGAAATACATCTACGTTGTTGTTGTCTATTTTTCATAGTTTCTTCCTTTCTGCAGAACAGCAAAAAAGGTCCCGTTAATTCAAAGCCTTGGTGGTATTGCAGTGTAATCAGTCCATGGTCACCTCATCTAGTAGCTGTCACACATGTCAAGTGTAATTGTGGCCTACAGCATTTCTCAGCTATATAATACTTACATCAGCCTCTGCCAGTCATTCTTCCAAACAGTTGTTTACCTGACAGTTTATAGTCATTAAAAGTATGTTCCAATTACGTCACATGGTGGATCCAGCAGATCTGCATGACTCCTACAAGTTCGTTATCTTTAGCTTAAGTATGTTTCATTTTTTTATTTATTATTTAGGCAACTGTTTTCCATTGCACTAAAAAACGAATTGTAAATCGAATAAGTTTTTTACATTTACATATTGAAAATTTGAAAGTAAAAAGGTAATAAACATTTTAATGTTGATAATGTTGGGAACCTTTCACTTTTTTTTAGATAGATAGATAAAAACTATCAACCGTATAAACTCGAGTATAAGCCAAGTTTTACAGCACAAAAAATGGTCTGAAAACCTTAACTCGGCTTATACTCGAGTCAAGAAAAACCCTGTGTACTCACCTTCTGACCCCCCTGGCAGGTCCTCTTCTATCCATCATGGCTCAGGCATCGGCTCTGTGTCCCCGTGGTCCGTCACAGACATCGTGACGTCAGCCTCACGCTGACGTTCTACTATGTGCGCCGGAATCGGCACACACCATGATGACTGCGACAAACTGTGGGGACGCGGAGACGATGCCAGAGCCACAATGGATAGAAGAGGAAGGTGAGTACCCTTTATTTCCCATACAGGCATTATATTGGGGGCAGGGGCTGCAGGCTATAAAATGGGGGGGGGGGGGCTGACAGGTTATACCCTACATGGAGCTGGCAGACTATATACTACAGGGGCTGGCAGGCTATATACTACAGGGGCGGGCTGGCTATATACTACAGGGACAGGCAGGCTATATACTAAAGAGGCTTGCTGGCTATACTGGGGGGGGGGGCTGTGACCAATGCATTTCCTACCCTTGGCTTATACTCAAGTCAATAGGTTTTTCCAGTTTTTTATATTAAAATTAGGGGTCTTGGCTTATACTCGGGTCGGCTTATACGGTATCTATCTATAATTAATGTGTTCTGGAGGTTTCCTCACAAACGGCCAATGCTGCAGCATCTTTGAATAATGCACTTACATTTCATTTCCGTCCTCCTGTCAGTGAGCTGGTCGAGCAGTAAACCTGGCACACCTCCTGACAGCTATTTGGCCCTGCCGCTCATGCCCTGCTTCCTTCATTTTCCACTTCACCACTGGGCTGCTGAGTTATCGTGCATGTGCAATGCTTCTGTCCTCTCTTCTCCGTCCAGGTAAAGGAAGCAGGGCATGGGTGGCAGATGGGATGGAAGGACACAGGGTTTGATGTCCAAATATTCAATCAAATATTATATAAATAGGGCACCATATAATTAATTCTAATTAATATACTGTATTGTGCCCGTGCCTTCTATAATAAATTAGGGCCAGAGACACCACCCCAATATGTATGGGTCTTCATCCATAATAAATTAAAATTGTTATATTGCCTCAAAATAAAATTATAAATGTACTTATCTGACTGCACTCCCACTATATCTGTCTCCTGAGTGTGCTGATTTTATAATCAATTGTATTAGTGTCTTCAAGATGTCAATACAATTGAGTATTTTAACAACAGTATATTAGTCATTAGGCTGTTCTGGTCACTTGTGTACTATTGAAGCTATGGGCTTTCTTTGATACCACCATGCCCACATACAGTGCTGCCCTGATGGAAGTGCTGGTATTCAATATTTTATGGATTTCTGTTACCAATGTGAAATAAATATTTGCTAAGTTCGTGTAGTACAAAGAATGTTTACAAGAATTCACAAGAATTTTTATGACCAACATAAAGCTATTTGGCTAAAAGATTCCTACTTATCATTTTGCATATACTGGTACCATCTTAGGTGGCTAAGCGGCTGTAGGACCTAATAAGACACATTTACCTCTGCACCCAGGGTCGGCGCCAGCACTGGGCATACCTGGGCAAGTGCCAGGGCCCAGAGCTACTGTGGGGGGGTCCACATAAGGCTGTACATAAGGAATTCATGGGGGTGGGCGATATATATCTATAATAACCATGATGGGGCTGTTTCATATAACAAACTAGGGAATATTTTATGTAACAGGAAACTGTTTTAGTTATGGAATTTTTAATGTCACCACATGAGTTCACTGCAAAGTTCATTGCACTCTGCCCCTCTGGGACCTAGTGAATCCTGGAGCCGACCCTGTCTGCACCCCTTAGCTATGTACCAATACGTTAAAATTGTACCAATCTATCTATGAGTTCTATTTTGACGATCTTCCATTGTTTCTATTTTTGGCAATGCAAGTTAGCTTAGACTTGAAACTTCTGATAAAAATGTACAAAAAAATAACAAAATATTTAAGTCCCAAATCAAAATTTCTCTGCCAAGGAATATCATTTTAATTATAGATTTTCGAGCTATCTGTATGGCAGATAATAGTATGAGCTGTGAGCATTCACTGAGTGGCTGACATTATTGAAATACATTTTTCCTATGCGATTCATAATCAGGAGAATTTTAATGTACAGAAATAGTGTAAAGTGTGTAAGATTCACAGGAACGTGACAGGAATTTAAACATCAACCTATAACAGGGTTTGTGCTCAAAGTCCAGAGATAACACTCTCTTGTATTACACTTCATTATACAGACATCATTGTAGAATTCTTTATCAAGTGTTCTAGTGGCCAGTTCCCCTGAGCTTAGACAGAAGCAATTTGTTATATGGAGAACAGTAACCCCATCTTCAGCTGCGCACAGTCAGTCTTTTATCATTTCACCTGCCACTGTGTTTTCATTCTACTTCTCTGCTTCCCATATCACAACACTGCAGAATATGTGCACACAACACTGGCTATAGGTACAATAATATATATTATATATATAGGTATACAATTATATTTACAGATTATACAGACAGGATGGATAGCTAGGCTAAATAGATATCTGGTGAGACTGTGGTAACAATTTAAGGAAACATATTACTCGCTAAAACATAAGGCATACCTCAGCCCAAAAGCCCAAAGTTCCATTGTAAAAAAATATTAAATTCTATAGCAATTGAATTCATCATGTTGAACCTACACAATGGGGGGATTTACTAATTCTGGCGCAAGCACGATTGTCGGCATCGGAGATCAGTCTCCGGAAAGCACAGCGAGATGTTAAAAGTGGTGCACGGCTGTAAGTAAATAATGGGTAGACGGTAATAATCAGTCGCGCGTCATAAAAATGCCGATATCAATGAGATGTGCACCAAAATCTTACATGGACTGCGCCTTAACTTTCCTCTCTGACCAATTTTTTCCTGGTCTATTGTGCGCCAAATATTGCGCATAAAAATGCTGCCAAAGTACACATAAATGAGACGCATAATGTGGAAAAGATAAGCCATGACCACTTGCGCCAAAAAAAGACAGAGGAATCAAGATAGTTGGAAACCTCTGTTCTTTCTGGCGCAAACTCTTTATAAATGATCCGCAATAATTCTGCGTCCAAAAAAACTTAAGATCATGGCATTTTTTAGGCACAGATACGATAATACATGTTCCCCAATGAGATAAAACTTCCTCAAAAGACAATAAACTCCCTAGTGTTTAATGCAGCTAAGCAGCTATAAATAATGTGCATCATGTCATTGACATCTGCATCTACTTGTAGTATTGTATACTTTCAATTTCAGTTTTAAAATGCAGTTTCTTTGTCATATTCCCTCCAAATCTACCAGTAATTTGTGATATATATATATATATATATATATATATATATATATATATATATATGTACACTCACCGGCCACTTTATTAGGTACACCTGTCCAACTGCTCGTTAACACTTAATTTCTAATCACATGGCGGCAACTCAGTGCATTTAGGCATGTAGACATGGTCAAGACAATCTCCCGCAGTTCAAACCGAGCATCAGTATGGGGGAGAAAGGTGATTTGAGTGCCTTTGAACGTGGCATGGTTGTTGGTGCCAGAAGGGCTGGTCTGAGTATTTCAGAAACTGCTGATCTACTGGGATTTTCACGCACAACCATCTCTAGGGTTTACAGAGAATGGTCCGAAAAAGAAAAAACATCCAGTGAGCGGCAGTTCTGTGGGCGGAAATGCCTTGTTGATGCCAGAGGTCAGAGGAGAATGGGCAGACTGGTTTGAGCTGATAGAAAGGCAACAGTGACTCAAATCGCCACCCGTTACAACCAAGGTAGGCAGAAGAGCATCTCTGAACGCACAGTACGTCGAACTTTGAGGCAGATGGGCTACAGCAGCAGAAGACCACACCGGGTGCCACTCCTTTCAGCTAAGAACAGGAAACTGAGGCTACAATTTGCATAAGCTCAAGAAATTGGACAGTAGAAGATTGGAAAAACGTTGCCTGGTCTGATGAGTCTCGATTTCTGCTGCGACATTCGGATGGTAGGGTCAGAATTTGGCGTCAACAACATGAAAGCATGGATCCATCCTGCCTTGTATTAACGGTTCAGGCTGGTGGTGGTGGTGTCATGGTGTGGGGAATATTTTCTTGGCACTCTTTGGGCCCCTTGGTACCAATTGAGCATCGTTGCAATGCCACAGCCTACCTGAGTATTGTTGCTGACCATGTCCATCCCTTTATGACCACAATGTACCCAACATCTGATGACTACTTTCAGCAGGATAATGCGCCATGACATAAAGCTGGAATCATCTCAGACTGGTTTCTTGAACATGACAATGAGTTCACTGTACTCAAATGGCCTCCACAGTCACCAGATCTCAATCCAATAGAGCATCTTTGGGATGTGGTGGAACGAGAGATTCGCATCATGGATGTGCAGCCGACAAATCTGCGGCAACTGTGTGATCATGTCAATATGGACCAAAAACTCTGAGGAATGCTTCCAGCACCTTGTTGAATCTATGCCACGGAGAATTGAGGCAGTTCTGAAGGTAAAAGGGGGTCCAACCCGTTACTAGCAAGGTGTATCTAATAAAGTGGCCGGTGAGTGTACCATTCCATTATACCTACTTTATCAACATCCTTAGAAATAATGTCAGCTACTGACATTAAAATTGTTTGAGTTCTTCGTTACTCTCCTTCAGTGTCCAATAAGGGAACTGAACCAAGATAACTACGTAGATACAGGGTCAGGACCTTAAAAATTGTTGGGTTGTCATAAGAACCAGGATGAACACTAAATCTTCATTACAGACACCTTTAATAACTGTTACAGCTGTTTATTGTAGCCTGGGACTAAAGTACAGTAAATTACCAAAATCCAGAGGTCTGTTTGTAATTAGGGGTCGTCTGTAAGTCAGGTGTTCTTAAAGGGAACCTACCACTACAAATCTACCTATAAAGGTGGATCGGGTGGTAGGTGGATCAATGGCACATGAGGAGAGCCCTTTTAAGGGCTAATCCTCATGTCCCCGCACTTTTTTAGTAACTTTTATTTGACTTTTTTGCTAATTTTCTTATGCGGCTACTGGGGTGTGGAGTAGCCGCATCTGAGGTTACACGAGGCGGCTACTCCACGCTCCGGTAGCCACTTTTCCCCTCCTACTCACCATCTTCGGCGCGCAGCTGCTCGTAGCTGCGCGCCCTCGTCTGACGATCCTGCAGTTTGTGCATGCGCAGAACAGCAGGCCCGCCCCGCATGCGCAGACTGCAGGATCGTCGGACGAGGGCGCGCAGCTACGAGCTACGAAGATAGTGAGTAGGAGGGGTAAAGTGGCTACCGGAGCGTGGAGTAGCCGCCTCATGTAACCTCAGATGCGGCTACTCCACGCCCCAGTAGCCGCATAAGAAAATTAGCATAAAAGTCAAATAAAAGTTACTAAAAAAGTGCGGGGACGTGAGGATTAGCCCTTAAAATCTACCTTTATAGGTAGATTTGTGGTGGTAGGTTCCCTTTAAGTAGGGGACCATCTGTATACCATTTTTAGTGTATTTTATATATAATTTTTGTTCATAGTTTTATTTATATGGATTTGAGGCTCATACATTGATGGTATATTGTAAATCATAGACGGCAGGATTTAAAATGTTATAATAACCTAAGGAAATCAGCGCAAACAATAGAAAAGGGGGAACTCTTTATTATTATATAAACTGGTATTTGTCTAATGGAAATTTGCTTGTTTGAAAAAAGCAGAAAACTTGTAATTGCAACAGAAAGTTTAATCATCGGTTCACTTCTGCTTTCCATTTGTTTGCACTGCAGAAATACAATACAAATAGAAAGTATATATTGCTAAGAACGTGGATCTGCGGGAGCATGAACAACCTGTGATGTCAGCTAGCGGTGATTGAATGCTCAGATTCCTTGGTTACATTCTGGTATCAGTAAGTGGTAATTTAGTTTGATAATGATTCATTCTTTCATGAATCAGCTTTTTCCATATGAATGGTCTATACATGGAAATAATTTCAGTATCTCCTAGTAACATGGCTTCTTCTACGCTAGGTTCCTTTGTACATAACATTCTTTCATTCAATGTATTGCTGAAGTGTTCAAGGCTCATTGGTGACTATTGGTGACCTACTCTGATATTAAATGTGTTCATCTCATCTATAAAACAAGGCAAAATCTTTATGTCATAGATTATTAGTCTTACTTGGTTTCCACAGCAAAAGTAGGATTATGGATTAGGAACATGGGCGTGTAGCAATAGAGACGATGCTTCTGGATTTTACGATTGCTATAATGAATTGCCATTCTGATCAATATATTATGACACCTGGATTATTGCTTGTTATTTCACATAAAATAAAACTGTGTATCAAAATGGAATATTTTACATTTTATTGTACAGTTAGGCTAGGTAAGGTTTTTTTATTGGCCGAGTGCTGGCCAGACCGTGCTAGCTCACGGCCTCTACTGACTTCCAAGCTCACGGCCACTACTGACTTCCAAGCTCACGGCCACTACTGACTTCCAAGCGCACGGCCACTTCTGACTTCCAAGCTCACGGCCACTACTGACTTCCAAGCGCACGGCCACTACTGACTTTCAAGTTCACGGCCACTACTGACTTCCAAGCTCGCGCCCACTACTGACTTCCAAGCTCAAGGTCACTACTGACTGCCAAGCTCACTGTCACTACTGACTTCCAAGCTCACAGCCACTACTGACTTCCATTATGTATGTTCACGGTCCCATGAGCACTTCACATCTCACTGCACCGTGACCGTGCTGGGCGGCCGTGCTGAAGATTATAGAGCAGGTCCTGTTCCTGTCCAGATTTGTAGCGCAGGCTCTAAGATCCTCTGGAGGCGCTCCTCACCCCTCCCATCTGAGTGGCCGTCCCTATTTGTCCTCTAAGTCCAGTGCACATAGCCTACGAGTTTGTTTATTGAGGGAGTTTCAGAGATGAGCTCTTGTTGTTACATCTATAGAACCCAGAAGTTCCTATGTGCTTGGTAGAGGCAGCAACATCAAAAATTGCCCAAACAAGACTTAATAGTTTTATCTATAGTGATTCTGACCAAGATGCTTCTGTTTTCTCCTTCTGCCATTTATCTGTAAGAAGGATGGAATTCAAACTTTGCATCTCATTCATGTCACATTTAGATTGGATTTCCATTTATCACATCTACTATGAAGGGACTATCTCTGCAGATAAGCCACCCCCAATTACACCCTGTGTGACACAGACCTAGAAATGAATGTCTGGTATTACATATTTTGTTTTCCTACATGAACAGTAAACAGTACAAAACTCTAATACAAGCAGACAGACAAAGATTTAAGACATTAATAATATATCTCCTAAGTCAAGCAAGTCAAAGGAAAGCAGTACCTCATAGATAGAGATGAGCATAACCAATGGTCAGGTTCAGGTCTGGCATTTTGGTTTGGTCACCTGACCTAGACATATTGGTGGCCAGACAGCCAATTTGGCAAATTGACATCCCCTGGCCATTCAAGTTGTAAGCATTCTACTGAATTGGCTGTTTGGCCACCAATCTGGCAATATATCCGGGTCAGGCAGCCAAACCCAAGCACTGAACCTGACTATTGGGTCTGCTCATCTCTACTCTTAGATTTAAGTTATCTTCAAGGGACCTAGGTGGAGCTGTATAGTGTTGTTGTTGTGCCTTAGATGTCTCCTAGATGTACATTTTGTGTAGAAATTTGATTCCTCAATGGATTTTAAGGAATTAATCGTATTATAAAAACCAACATAGGCATAGGGGCAGATTTACTTACCCGGCCCATTCGCGATCCAGCGTCTCGTTCTCTGCGGTGGATTCGGGTCTTCCAGCGATTCACTAAGGCAGTTCCTCCGACGTCCACCAGGTGTCGCTGCTGCGCTGAAGAGCATCGGAACGCACTGGAGTTAACCGAGCCATCCTGGGTGAAGGTAAGCGCGTGTCCCGCGGCATTTTTTTTTTTAAATGCGGCAGTTTCTCCGAATCCGTCGGGTTATCGTTCGGTCACGCCCCCCGATTTCTGTTGCGTGCATGCCGGCGCCGATGCACCACAATCCGATCGCGTGCGCCAAAAAAACGGGGCAATACGGGGAAAATCGGCGCAAATTGGAAATATTCGAGTAATATTCGCGTCGGGAAAACGCGAATCGGGCCCTTAGTAAATGACCCCCATAGTCTTCAATACCACATAAAAATGGAGAAAGACCTCCAGCACAGTACTGCTCACTAGAAATACAATAATGCATTTAGAAAGCACCAATTTATTTTGGAGTAAAAAAAAAATTGCGCAAATTTAGGGGAAAATTTTAAGCCAAATTTCCGTTTTTGTCTTGCAGAGTATAAAATCTATATCTAATTTGCAGCCTTATCTGCACTAAAATATCTGCTTTATCCAACAGTACATATAAACAGCGTAAAGCGCTACAGAATATGTTGGCGCTATATAAAGATAACAATCTGTGCTTGTACTGAACCAATGTAGATGAATAAATCTAGCTGAATTTTATAAATAACATATCAAAACAAAAATTCATGGATTCGAGGAAATCATGTCATTGCATTGTGCTAAATTATAAAAAAAAATATTGCAAAACTTTCCCTGAGCAACTACCCACCCTAATGCATGTTCAGAATGTGTCTTCTGGGAGTGGTGTTGTTCCTCTAAACATTAATCTCACATTTCAACCTCAGCCATATATTATTTTTATAAACTAAAATCAATTTTTAATATTTACTCAAGTTATAATGCTATAGTACTTTTATAAAAACTCTCAAAGATTGTTTGCCCCCACCCACCCTACCTTGTTTGTTATGGAAAAGGCATGTCTAGTTGAGGGGATAAAACACTTAAAGGTGTTGTCCGAGTTCTTTAAAAAAAGCTAAAAGTGGCCGGGACAGGGCTGCTTAAAAAAAATAAAGATGTACTTACCTCCCGGTGCCCTCCCGTATCCAGCGCTGCTGTCGCTCCGGTCCGGGCGCCATGTAAACAAACATGGCCGCCGGAGCAGCGCTGGACTCAGTTCCGGCCGGACCCGACAACCTTCCGGCCCCCATACACAATGCTGTGTATAGGGACGGATAGGCCTGCCCGGCCACGGCCGGCCGGAAGCTGAATCCGGGAGGGCACTGGGAGGTAAGTACATCTTTATTTTTTTTAAGCAGCCCTGTCCCAGCCACTTTTAGCTTTTTTAAAGAACTCGGACAACCCCTTTAAGGAAACCTGTCATCAGGATAACATATTTTCACCTCATGACAGGTTCCCATACCTTTTTTAATACTCAAATTCTTCTTTTATAATTAACACTAATGGTTCTACTCACTTTTAAATGTATATAAAAGTTTACCTGACTCCCTGCTGGAGTACCTGCTGCCATCATCATTATTTTCTGCTCTCTGCCTCTTCCTCCCTCCTGCAGACATAAGCTTTGCTTGTTGCATGGGTCAGCTAGCGACTGCATGAGAGGGGAGGGGGATGGCTAGTAGAACAGAGGAGATAATGATAAGGATGATTGAAGCCTTGCAACAGATGTCCCTGTGACTCACTACTGCAGTTTGCTGGCGGGGAACCGGGTAACTTTTATATATTTTAAATAGTCAGTGCAACCATTAATTTTAATTATGAGATCAGATTGGGAATTAATATTATAAAGGCTATGGGAGCCAGTCATTAGGTGGAAATGTATGATAGATTCCCTTTAAATTTTTCAAATTTTTTAGTTAGTAGCCCAGCAAACAGATTTACAGATTCAGGCTATATTCACACGACCATATGGGGGACATATATACAGCCGATGTATGTATACCATATATATGTCTCCCATAGACGACAATGGATGCACGGCGCTGTACGGGAGCGGTACGGTGCAGTACATATGTGGCACCGTTCCATCCCATAGCCGGGAGAAAGATAGGACATGTCCTATCTTTCTCCGGAATACAGCGCCGTGCGCCATACATCGCTCTGGAGTGCTCACCCCCTCCTCCTCTCCCCGGCGCAGACGTGTGCCCTTCGGGCTACGGAATGGTGGGCACACGTAGTGTGAATGTAGCCTCATACATATCTCATGTATATGTATATCAACAGGTCTGTATGCCGTTCATGCTCCGCAGCTGGAGACCGGTCTGAAATGTACAGTTTTTCTAGCGGAGTATGAAGGTAGGAGAATAAAAAAAAACACTTTGGTTCCGCTTCTAAAAATATTTTATGATATTATGCTCTGTTTCACATTCTACACTTGTAACAAGTAATAAAAATAAGGTTTATGTGTGGGGTTACATACATAAAATGTTCGATGTATATTCTTTCTGTTGATACCAATATAAGAATCAGTAGGAGGGAGCACATTGATGGAGAAATGCTGAGGGAAAGTAAAAACTAATCAGCTTTCTTGCATAGTTTAAAGAGGTTGGGGGTTCTATTCATTTCACCGCTGCCACTAATCAATTACTGAGAACACCACAGCAAGTTTCTGATGGCATTTTCTATTAGAATGCAAATAGCATCCTCAATTCTTATTTTTTGATTAGAGGTAAATTGCTCCATTAAAATCTTGTTGAGTACTTTTCTTTGCTCTTTGGAAGAACACAGACTACAAGACCTTCTGCAACTTTAATATCTAAACTTTCCTCATGTACAGAGGTTCTTCTTGACAATTATCATTATTCTCATGCCCCTCTCTCATTTTCTTTCCACTGCAATTCATTTCTAAGCTGAATGTACAAGGATGAGTCATGAGATCACTGGTGCACAGTATATACCACCCCCTGCATATCTTTTATGCATCATTTCTGATGATGACAACCTCTAATACATATGTGACTACACATTCTTTAAAACTTTGGTCACAGTTTCTTGTTGGTGACAGCGTGTCTGGAGATATACATTTGCCCAAGGTAACTCACAACTACATGTTTCTGAGAGTGGGTTCTGAAAGGGGTTGTCCAAGACCCATAAAAAAACTGTTATGTGGCCGGGAGGGTCTGCTTAAATAAATAAACATGTACTTACCTCCGGGGTCCCTAGTGGTGTTGTGTGCTGCCATCTCTCTAGGCTGTCCCTGAGTTTGCTTACCAGATTCCCCTCCCATCCCCATATCTCAGCCATGTATCAGATGCTGAGATGTACTGAGCACAGCTTTCATAGTTTGGAACAAACAGGGCAGGGCCCGGAGAGATGGGCCCGGCCAAACAGCAGAGGTTGTACACAGTGGGGCAGATTTACTTACCCGGTCCATTCGCGATCCAGCGGTGCTTTCTCTGCGGTGGATTCGGGTCCGGCTGGGATTCACTAAGGCATTTCCTCCGAAGTCCACCAGGTGTCGCTGCTGCGCTGAAGACCATCGGAATGCACTGAAGTTCACCGCCCTATTGTCGGTGAAGGTAAGCGCTTTTTTTTTTTAAATGCAGCAGTTTTTCTGATTCCTTTGAGTTTTTTTACGGTCACGCCCCCGATTTCCGTCGCGTGCATGCCGGCGCCGATGCGCCACAATCCGATCGTGTGCGCCAAAATCCTAGGGCAATTCAGTAAAAATCGAAAATATTCGGGTAACACGTCGGGAAACGCGAATCGGGCCCTTAGTAAATGACCCCCAGTGTCTTATCTACAGGCAGCATGTTATAGAGTAAGAATAGCAGAGCACATTATACATAGTGGCAGGCAGCATGCTATAGAGCAGGGGAAACATAACAGATTGTACATAGTGTCCGATCTGCACATTTTGTGGCGCATGTGTATATTTACAACCTTTTTTGTGCCTCAAACAACCTCAAAGTTCGCCTAGTTTTCTACAAAAAGTCACAAAAAAGGTGCAAATCCATATCTGCTCTTGGCAGGAAAAGGTACAGGCGCCAAATAGTATGTGCAGCATCTCATAGAGCAGGAGGAGCTGAGCGCATTGCACACAATGGGGCACATTTACTAACCCGATCCTGCGCGATCCCTGATCCGGAATGTCCGCCGGAATTCACATCTACCGCGATTCAAGAAGATTATGCTCACGATTTCCTGCTTGTGTCGCTTTCCTGATCAGGTTCGCTGGAGTTCACCATCTTCCTCCACATCTATGTAAGTGCATTGGATGCGACACAAATTTAAATGTTAAATGCCGCGCTTAGTCTGAATCCGTCTAATCATCCGACGGCCCACCCCCTGATTTCTGTCGCATGAAAGCCGGTGCCGATGAGCCAAAATCTGATTGCTTGCAACACAATTCCCGGCACGATCACCAAAAAGTCGGGAAGTCCGACAAAAATGCAGCCGCGGGAACCTTAGTAAATAAGCCCCAATGTCCTGTCCTGTCTGCAGGGAACATGTTATAGAGCAAGAGGCGTTGAGCAGACTATACATCGTCTCCTATCTGCAGGCAGTATGTTACAGAGCAGGAGGAGCTGAGCAATTCATAGTGTCCTTTGTGCAGGCAGCAAGTTACAGTGCAGAAGGAAATTAGCAGATGTATATATAGTGTTGTTTGTATCTTATCCCACATGACTCCACATAAAACGGGTTGGCTACCTCTGCTTTAAGACATGATGCTACTGAATTGCACTGCATTTTCATGATGAAAGGTTCTCTTTAACCTCTTGCTACCTGTCCACACTATCCAAGAGAGTCTCTAATGCACAACTCAGACCCAAGGTTATTATCATTATTATATAGTTGTGTTATTTATGACATATTTTGCTGCCTACTTTTATCAGAATAGCTTTCATGTAACCAGCCCTTGTGCGTGTTGTATTATATTTTTATGGTGAGAAACATATGAGACCAGTAAACAGAATTTCCTGCAGTCCAGATCAGCAGCTGAAAAGACAGATGTGAGTGCATGGACGGCTGATTAAGCATAATGACTGGTACGGCCATTCTGTAAAGTTCAAAGAGGCGATTAGGAACCGCACCAGATGATGTTCTCTAACAGGTCTATGTATGAGTAGCCGTGTAGGTCAGTTGGTATGTACATATGTACTAAATGTTATTCGGACAGAATGGTCAAAACCTACATCCATTAAGCAAAGTTAACACGTAGACCTTCATATAAATGCCAACAAAGGAAGCGTTAACAAAATAATAAGATGTAAATCATAATCATGAGCCTACAGACTTTCAGGCTTTATATCTCGCCATGCACTGCAGCTTTCAACTTGGGACTACCAACATTGTCTAAAAATCATTTCATACAAGATTATGATGCAGATTAATGACATGTTGTTGCATTGTTACTGTTTTGTAAATCTATTTTGGGTTTTTAACACTGCCTGAAGGAATCCTTGTTGCCATGCTCTCCATTAGATTCAAGCATTTCTCAACTTCAATCCGATCCCAGGTGTCTTGTAATCGTTCCCAATGTTGGTGCATAATTGTTGTCTCACTTTGGTACAAATTTTAGTTTTTTATTCAATTCTAACCACAAGTGTTAGACTGGGTTTAGGACTGGGTACCGTGGGGGCCAATCAAGCAACTTTACCTCATTGTCATTGAACCATTTCTTTGCCAATGTACTGATGGAACACTATGTTCTCCTTTTCATACCCATAATTCTTCAGTGTGCAAAGTTACTAATCTTTCAGGATACTCACATATACAGTATCTCCTGATTTAGACCACCATGGACCACCATGGATAATGCACTAATTGTGCATGTTAATCATTGCATGCGCCACCATTTACTCCAGGATTGTTGCTCCCCAATGACGTCACGGCAAGCAACAATCCTTGGGAAAATGATGGCATGCACACAATGCTGTCATTTGATTGCCAGTGGCATTTAAAAGGTAATACCCAAATCGATGCCCGCACCAATAAATGGGGAGAGAGTTCGGTTTCAGAAAATCTATGTCCATGTTCATTTTCACATTCTAATTAAAAAAAATAATTTTAAAGGATAGAAAGGCAAGGAAAAACAAACCGAAGCAGTAGTTGTTCAAAACGTAGGCATAACTGTAGTTAGGGCCTTAAATTGAGTATCACAGGGTGCTGCCTTTGCAAAACAGTCATAAGGGCAAAGTCGCCACATTGGTCCATTTATTAATATGAAGGGAAGGGTGGGTATTTTTTGCATCGGGCCTACACCGGTGTTTATATCCAAGTTTGGATATAAATAAATTCCTGTTTCCTGCAGATGATTATTTCAGCAGCTTGCCTTATCCCTGTAGCATGAATAATTGCATGTCCAATATTTGGTTCAGCGTGGGTTCCTTTACACTAGGTATTCTCCAGTACAGAGAAGCAGCTCTGTATCATGTACAGTTATAGTCAAGCATGCTAATAATCTGTAGCTCCTCAAATTGAACTTCGATTGTTCCATAACTATTGACAGAACATTCACACAATCATTTAGCTTGTGGCTATTCTCAATAAATGAAACATAGCTGCCACATGTGATAATAGTGCTGGAAAACACAAGCTTTGCCCATGGGATGTCAACTACGGCAATGAGCTATGAGAACTGCTCCTAAAAGCATAATAAGGACATTGTGTAAATCATTCTCATTAAAAAGAAATCCTATAAATATGTTGCTGCAGAATCTGTTCGTAGCTGAAGTTGACTATAGATTTCATTAGAACATGCCACCATTTACTTATATTCCTCATCTAGTAACAATTCAGGAGAATCCTGAGCGTAACTCCGGATATTAGGAAGTTCACCGAAAAATACATTATTGCCCTAGGATAGATCAGTAAGGGTATCCACAGCATTTTATGGTGGAATGAATCAAAAACAGATTCTACATCTTGTGTTTTGCAGCAGTTTATGCTTTGAGTTAAGGGGAGCTGACCATGATGTAATCCTGCCTAGGATAGGACACAATATAAGATCCATGGCAACATCCATGACACCAGACCCTCCCACCGACATATTACATATTGACTGCAGTTTCTTTGCTCATTACTAAGCACAACACCATACATTCTACAAGAGCTGAGCTTTTGAGTGGGACTATGAACAGGTCATGTGACCAATGAAATGGGGTAAAGTAGCAAATCATGTGAGTGCTGCTAAATGTCAGGTGCACATGAATCTGAGACTGATGATCTATTCTGAGATCATGTTAGCCATGAAAACCCCCTTTAAGTTATATGATTAGATTTCCTAAAGTACCAACAATAAGCTTACAAGCTTCCCTGGCATGACACTAGGATATATAATCTGAATTAAAAATGAATTAGGGCAAAATTTTGGATCATTTTGAAAAAAAATTGTAACCTTTTAGACTCATGGGTTTGAGTCATTAATTCCTTTTCTATGTCTTTTGAAGGATTTCTATTTCACACTCTCTCTTATATTAATGGTAATATGAACATTCCTCTATACATAAATGTTTCTATCCATCTAAAACTAAACAAATAGAATGAATAGATTTGTATATCAGACCTTTAATAACACTAAACCCTTAGACAAGATTTACGGATTCTTGAATCAAGACTTAAGGTCAAAGCAATTGAGGAGATTGCCTAAGGCCCCCAGTTGCTAAAGACGACAATTACCAATAAATTTTAATGTGTTGACTTTTAGATTAAGCTGTGAGTGATGTTTGGTTTCTAGAGAAAAAAATAGGACATTTTAAGGGTTTTGTTCTAGATAAAGATTTCTTTAAACAATAACACAGCAGTCGTTCTGGAAAAATATTGCATTTCAGCGGCTTTACTTATTCTTCCATTTAAGTCTTTCAAATAACAAAGATGCTGATGAGTTTCTAAGGCATATTCCCTTCTTGAACATTAATGTTTAATGGAATCTGTACATCGAATATTGCTATTGTACAAGCAGTCCCTGACTTAAAGGAAATTGTGACTTTTTCCCCCTTGTGTCACATTGGGGGTCATTTACTAAGGGCCCGATTCACGTTTTCCTGACGTGTTAACCGAATATTTCCGATTTGCGCCGATTGTACCTGAATTGCCCCGGGATTTTGGCGCACACGATCGGATTGTGGCGCATCGACACTGGCATGCACGTGGCCGAATGAAAACCCAACGTATTCGGAAAAACCGCCGCATTTAAGACAAAAAATGTGTTGCGAAAATTACACTTACCTTCACCAGGTATAGGCCGGTGAATTTCAGGGCATTCCAGCGCGCCTCCGGGGAACTTCAGCGCAGCAGCGCCACCTGGTGGACGGCGGAGGAACTACCTTAGTGAATCCCGGCCGGACCCGAATCCACCGCAGAGAACGCGCCGCTGGATCACGAACAGACCGGGTAAGTAAATCTGCCCCATTGTGTCATATCAATCATTTAAAAACCCATGGCATACAAGACAAAGGAAACACACAAGTGTAGGTATATGTCAAGTGGTTAACACTCATTTACACTGGTTTCTTATCAGACTGACCATAAATCTTTAGGGTGTTTTAAATACATAAAAATTACTCTTTACAACAGGTTATATTTAAATGCAGCACATTTTTTGGCTTTAATTTCTGTTATTTTGGCTACATGAGTCTGAATAAGAAGGTTTTGGCACTTTTCAGATGAATAAAAATTGTCTGCAAAAGATGATTGTTTGAATAGCAGTTTCCCTATTTCAGATACATATCGTGCCTAGTGCCCAGTGTAATCATCTAGAAAATACTCTAAAGCAAGTTATACTAATTAAATAATCATGATAGAAAGTATTGATGTGCGTGAGCCAAACATTCTTTAGAGATTTACTAAAAACGCTACATCTTATAGAGTAAAAATCATTTTTATAATGTTGATAGAAGCTGCAGATTCTTCTTACCGGAGTAAAAACAATATGTTCATTCTTAGCATAATCTCTCAGAAGAGGTTAGACAATTGATTAAAATGGTATGGTTATGGCCCAGCTGGCCCTCCTTTATTCAGGAGGAACCCTTGGGTAGAAACTCAAGCAAATACGCATGTATGTACATTTTCCATAGTGTATTAATGGCACCGGTTTTTGTCATTTAATCACCCCTTCATCTAATAACAACCCTTAAAGTGAACATTTTGTTGTGTACACCTAATGACAGGCTCCTAGCACCATTAAGAATAAATGCAAGTCTGGAACTACATCTGGCTCCTTAGTAGAGAAGCCCCCCAAAGTCATGTGGGTGCTCCTCTGCGCTCCCTTTCCCTCTCTCTTCCTCTTTCTCACTATCTCTGCACATGTTCTTTGCTCTTTGTGAAAGGGAGCAAGGAGCAAGCAAAGTGGAGCACTATGACCTCTAAGACTCAGTGTACCTCCAATATGACTCGGAGACTTCTCTAGCAAGTGACTAGTAAGCTTCAGCAACCTGTAGGGCAAAAATTTATTATGAATGGAACAGAAACACAATGTTCAGGTACGTGCTCGGCTTTCCAAACCCAGACTTCAGCCAGAATTTAAGGTTCAGCATTTGGGCTCACCCAGAAAAGCTTTTCAAAACCAACAGTGCTGACACCGATTCTGGGTGTTAACCATATAAATGGCAACAGTAAAACTGTGACAGGGAGCGATGTTCCTAGGAAAAATGGCTTTGTGATGGAATTTAATGGGTTAACACCTGCGATTGATGCCAGCATGTGTGTTAGCAGTGTGTTTGGGATCAGGTTCAAGTACTTGAACCAAACCTTTGTTCAAAGTTCAGCCAAACTCGCCAAACCCAACTCACCCATAGTGAAAACAGGAGGATAAAAGTATCAAGATGTTGAGTAGATGGTTAAGGGTACATCTATAAGAGGTAAAGAGGACAAAGATTGCAGCTGGACCTTGACGCCTGAATGTCGAGAAACTATCTAGGGTTATCGTACACCAAAACAATTTTTTTTGTTTAAATTTGTGAAAATGTATTAAATCACAATAAAACCTATATAAATTTGGTATCACCATTATCATACCGAACCATAGAATAGAGTAGACATATTATTTGCAAAGCACAGTGAAAGTCGGAAAGACTGTGCCCACAAGAAAGTGACGCAAATGAATTTTTTCACCAATTTCACCACATTTGGAATTTTTTTCAAGCTTCCCAGTACACAGCACAGAATAATAAATAATGTAAATAAAAAGTAAAATTTGTTACAAAGAAAATAAACCCTCACACAGGTCTGTAGTTGAAAAAATTAAAAAGTTATAGATTTTTGAATGTGGGGAGCGAAAAAAAGGCAGTGTCCTTAAAGGGGTTTTCCGAAGAAAGAAAATTCTCACATTTCTATCCCCTGGTGATGTTAATACTGTACAATAAAGATGATTTTAACCCATTACTTTACAATTTTACTCAGTTTTATTGCGGTTTTAGCTCCTATCTCTCCATCGGCTGCTCAGTACAAAAATTCAGGGTGTAGACGGGGACTCTCTAAGCAGACGCATTATGACCCATCTTGTTCTGTGGGGTGACAATGTGCTTAGATTATCAGGGTACAGGAGTATATGCACTTTCATCTGGCTTCTGACTTTGTAGTAACACACTGACACATAGAAAGAGAGATGAGACAGATCAGAGATGCATGAGATTACACAGAGCCTGACAGACAGAGGATGACAAACTTTTACACTGAGCTCTGCTACATCTCACAGATATGTGCCTGCCTCTCCCATCCCCCGAATCACTTATCTACTTGTAAAACAATGTTTCAGGCGGGAGAGTCACATTTTTGGGACCATTACCTTGTCATGTGGGAATAATTTGAAAATGGTGACAATAATTGAGAATAATGTGCCAATTTGCATAAAAATGTATAAAAGCTTGAAGTTCATTTGTTTTATTGATCTCCTTATCCGGTGTCACATAAGTCAAGGACACTTAGTCCACTATTTTATGTATATTATAAGTCACATAAAAGTAAATGTGGAAATGTACCCACCGTTCTACATGTCAGGCTTGTACAAAAAGGAAAAGTTAATTACATAATACAGTTATAAATTACCATTTAGATTACAGTGATGAGGTTCTGCTTCACCTATCAACACATAATACATTCCCTGACATTTTTGCAGATAACTTAAGCGTCATGAGCATGGCCTTGTGCACACTTTAACATTTCTGTGGTTTTTTTCTGTTTTTCAGATTCACAAGACGTCTTATAATAATTTCGAACTACTCTCGTAGAATACAAATTGTAAATTGTACAGCCTCAAATTCCACCTTCTCAACTGGACTATTTTCGTCTTTTGAGAGGATAATTTATATGCATTCACGTTTAAGGAACAAAAAGTATAAAGAACCTGAAATATTTTTCCTGGCTCCACAGATGTCTGTCTTCCTCTTGTGAATACTGCTTTGTCAAAGCTTATAAAATATCCATAATCTAACTACAGCCTTAAGCATGCCTCATGCCAGCAGGGCTGAAGTTTACCCATTCATGAAAAAAGAACCAATTGACGCATTTCTGCACATGCAGCAGCCGATACAATTGTATGACTCTATTGCCATCTAGAGGGAAAGGGCTGCAAAGACAATGTAAAATCAAAGCAAATACATAAACCTAAAAGGATAAAGAAAAAAGCTAATTTTCTCTGGGTGAATGGAGGGTCAGAGGATGATTAGAAGAAAACAAAGTTTGGAGGGACTGGAAATGTTTGTAGGAAATCTTCACTGAATCAAAATCTTACAAATTGCTGGTCCTGACATTCTTAACTTCTTGCATTTTCTTCATGTCAAAGGGTATCTGGGTCACAAATGTAGGTTTGCAATAGGGTCCCAAACTAAAACAGACTTAGCTTAAAGTGTAACCGTAATTTTGAGCCCTTTTGCAATTGGATTATTTATCTGAATCTTGCTCCTTCCTCCTGTATTCTGCAGACTTCCCCTAGATGTCAGTGATCTCTCATATGGCTGTTGCTGGGCAAATTCCGTCTTCACAGAGGAGCTGAATACGGAGGGAGAGACACGCCCACCTGTCCTCTCTGCGCAATAAGTGGTTTACCTCATGTCTCCAGCAGTCAGTCATGTGCAGAGAGAAGCCCTAACTAATGTAGAAACAAAACACCTACACTCTTATCTTTCCCTCAGCTTTCCCGACACTTGTGTATAAAAAATCCACTCAGACACAAACTGCACATCACACGCCCCCCCCCCTTCACCTTACACTCCACAGCAGGAAGTGGCAGGAGAGATTCCAAGTCTTCATGCTGTCCCCTCATGTGCTGTGCTGGAGTTTTACTTATATAGGTAGGTACATAGATAGGTATTCGAGTACTATCACGGACTGCAGCCACAGCATTGAGTGCGGTGCCGCCTGGTACTTTCCGGCGCACCCAAGATGCGTGGCCGCGGCGAGACGTCAACGCACGGCTGCATCGTGATGTCATCGCGCGGCCACGCCTCTCCCGCGACAGGAAACGGACACAGGATGAGGTGAGTAATTTTTTTTTTTTTGCTGTTGGCAAAAGGGGAAGGGGGCCTTAATAAAATATGGAGGGGAGAAGGGGGGCCTTAATAAAATATGGAGGGGAGAAGTGGGGGGGCCTTAATAAAATATGGAGGGGAGAAGGGGGGCCTTAATAAAATATGGAGGGGAGAAGGGGGGGCTTAATAAAATATGGAGGGGCGAAAGGGGGGGCCTTAATAAAATATGGAGATGGAGAAGGGGGGGGGCACAATTAAATATAGAGGGGAGAAGGGGGACCTTAATAAAATATGGAGCTGAGAAGGGGGGGCTTAATATTGAGGGGAGAAGGGGGGCTTAATAAAATATGGAGATGAAAAAGGGGGCCTTAATAAAATATGGAGTGGAAAAGGGGGACCTTAATAAAATAAGGAGGGGGGGGATAGCTGTGTGTATAAGGGGGGGCCTTAATAAAATATTGGGGGAGGGTGGATGGCAGTGTGCATAGGGGCCTTAATAAAATATTGGGGGGGGGTGGATGGCAGTGTGTATGGGGGCCTTATTAAAATATGGGGGGGTGGCGGTGTGTATGAGGGGGGCCTTATTAAAATCTGGAGGGGGGCAGTGTGTATGACATTGTTTTATCTGGGTGACATCATACTGTATGTATACTGTATTTTTAGGGGCGCGGTGAGGGGGATTTGCTTCTTAGAACACATCTGCCAGAAAATTCTGCAACTAGATTTTACAATGATTTGGGACGTGAAGGAGAGGACAAGTCACCTGTGAGGTACTAGATCCTACTTCTCCTTGTGTCAGATCAGTATTGTAGTCACTGACTAACCTTCTAGTGTAAGACAGCTCTCAGCTTATGTACTGTTATACCTATAGGGTCAGAGAGCCAGGGGTGACTTGTCTATGTGGTGTGGGGTTATTGTCATCAGTTCTTGTAAAGGCTTTCAGCATTTCCTTATTGAAAGGTTGGTGCAGTGCGAACACTTACATCCCTAACCACCAGAAGAAGCCCGGGACACCAGGGGTAACTCCTATACTATCCCTAACATTAATGCCCTGAGATAACGTCACCACTGCAGCCTTGTACACAAACCAAGAGCCGAGCACTAGCAGAGAAGGGATTAGCTTATCCTTTATTTCACCGCCCCCCAAGTGCTTAGAAATTCCCTTGTCCCAGAATATTTCTATTTAGTATTAGGTGTGCCCCCAAAATCAGTTTCACTGGTGGGCCCCAGGTACCCCAGTCCAACCCTGGATATTAGATAGATACATACATACATACATACATACATACATAGGTAGATATGGGATAGATAGATAGATAGATAGATAGATACAGAGATAGATAGATACAGAGATAGATAGATACAGAGATAGAGATAGATAGATATATAGATAGATAGATAGATAGATAGATAGATAGATATTTACATACATACATACATAGGTAGATATGCGATAGATAGATATGAGATAGATAGGATATACACAGATAGATATGTAGAGACAGATAGATATGATATAGATAGGATATACATACATAGATAGATAGATAGATAGATAGATAGATAGATAGATATGATATAGATAGTAGAGATGAGCGAGCACTAAAATGCTCGAGTGCTCGTTATTCGAGACGAACTTTTCCTGATGCTCGAGTGCTCGTCTCGAATAACGAGCCCCATTGAAGTCAATGGGAGACTCGAGCATTTTTCAAAGGGACCATGGTTCGGGAATAAAATGTGTTAATTAATTGAAAAAGAACGTCTTCTGATAAGTTAGCAGATGTATGCAAACATCTGCAATCTATTCTTCACTGTTCCGCGCGTATATTATCTCCCGACAAGTTAGCAGATGTGAAGAACAGTGAAGAATAGAATAAAAACAGTGAACACAGGATCATTTAAGTGAGAAACACAGTGAAGAATAGATTGCAGATGTTCGGCACATCTGCTTACTTGTCAGGAGATACGCTGTCCCGGGATCCGCTGCTCTTCTTCCACTGAAGTCTCCCCGATGTCTCCGTGCCGCTGCCCGATGTCTCCGTGCCCCGATGTCTCCGTGCCCCTATGTCTCCGTGCCCCGATGTCTCCGTGCCCCGATGCCTCCGTGCCCCGATGTCTCCGTGCCCCTATGTCTCCGTGCCCCTATGTCTCCGTGCCCCCATGTCTCCGTGCCCCGATGTCTCCGTGCCCCTATGTCTCCGTGCCCCTATGTCTCCGTGCCGCTCCGTGCCGCTGCCCGATGTCTCCGTGCCCCGATGCCTCCGTGCCCCGATGCCTCCGTGCCCCTATGTCTCCGTGCCCCTATGTCTCCGTGCCACTCCGTGCCGCTGCCCGATGTCTCCGTGCCCCTATGTCTCCGTGCCCCGATGTCTCCGTGCCCCTATGTCTCCGTGCCCCTATGTCTCTGTGCCCCTATGTCTCCGTGCCGCTCCGTGCCGCTGCCCGATGTCTCCGTGCCCCGATGTCTCCGTGCCCCGATGTCTCCGTGCCCCGATGTCTCCGTGCCCCTATGTGTGAAGAAGACATTGCAGATGTATGTAAACATCTGCAATGTGTTCTTTACACACATATATATTGTTCTTCACCTACTATTTTGTACGCACCGTTCCGCGCGTATCTCCCGACAAGTAAGCAGATGTGCCGAACATCTGTAATCTATTCTTCACTGTGTTCTGCACTGTGTTTTTCACTTAAATGATCCTGTGTTCACTGTTTTTATTCTATTCTTCATTGTTCTTCACTGTGTTTTTTTAATTAAATGCTCGATCTCGAGCAGGGGAAATACTCGTCCGAGCAACGAGCCGTTTCGAGTACCTTAATACTCGAACGAGCATCAAGCTCGGACGAGTATACTCGCTCATCTCTAATAGATAGATAGATAGATAGATAGATAGATAGATAGATAGATATTTACATACATACATACATAGGTAGATATGCGATAGATAGATATGAGATAGATAGGATATACACAGATAGATATGTAGAGACAGATAGATATGATATAGATAGGATATACATAGATAGATAGATAGATAGATAGATAGATAGATAGATAGATAGATAGATATGATATAGATAGATAGATAGATAGATAGATAGATATGATATAGATAGATAGATAGATAGATAGATAGATAGATATAGAATATGCATAGATAGATAGGAGTTCCTGTGCTGCCTCTCCTGACCTCCTGCCTCTCCCCGACCATGATTTTGCTCAACGTCTCTGTGCCTCACCTTGGGTGCCACAGCGGGCTAAGTTGCACCTCTGGTGCGACCTGATGGTACCCTGCAGCAGCAAGTCCAACCCGCTTTGCAGCGGGCTCTGGTGTAAACCGGGTGCCACTTAGATTCCGGCCCCAGGTGTCGGCTTACGTCATTGTCCGTGATAGTCCAGTGGGTCCACTACCCCTGGAGCTTCACATGCACAATAAATTGTGCATCATGAGGAGAGCACGGCTTTCTTTGTTTCCCATTCTTCTTCTATACCAGAAGCTAAGGGTTTAGAGCCGTCTTTTCCCAGGCTATTTTCGCAAAAGGTCATGCAGTCCTCAAAATGGTAGCAATGAAAACTGCAGCTCATCTCACAAAAAATAACACCTTACACAGCTCTGTATGATAAAAGTCATTAGCATCAGCAGATGGTGAAATGAAGGACATTTTTTGTACATAAGATTTAAATTTTTAAAGGAGATCTGTTATTTTGGGTGCACAGTGAAAGTTGTTCAAACCGAGCCCACAAGAAAATGGCACAAATGTGTTTTTTCACCAATTTCACCACATTTGTAATTTTTTTCATGCTTCACAGTACACGGCATGGAATAATAAATACTGTCACTATGAATAACAATCTGTTACACAAACCCTCACACAGCTCTGTACATAGAAAAATTAAAAAGTTATATATATTTGAAGGCGCTCTATTGTAGGATACTATTCTATTCTTCTAGGGATATTAACTATTTGGTGGCCGTTGTTCCCATTTATGTAATGTATGAGACCTGTCTGTCACATTACCGATGCACAGTAACTATTTGCTATTGGAGGCTCTGTGACTATTGCCTACTGGGGGCACTTTAACCTTTGGTTACCTGGGGCTTTGTAAATATTGGCTACTGGGGGCTTTGTGTCAATCGGCAGCAAGGAGCCCCATGACTATTGGCTACTGTGGACTGTCTAGCTGTATAAGGGGAGATTCTGTGTATGTCAGAATAAGTAGAAGTGACAATACACTGCACAGTCCTCTACTCCCTCTAGTGGTCTGTTACAAGAAATACTATTTAAAAGTGAAGTAGGATCTATTAAAGAGAACCCGTCATGCAAAATAACTCCCTAAACTAAATATATTTTCATAAACTGCCATTGGAGAGCATTGCCTCTATCCCTTTATTGTCCCTCTACATGCCTGTAAACCTAAGCAATGAGGTCCTAAAGCTGTATGCAAATGACCTGTGAAATGAAAAGCATTAGCATTTTCAAGCTGTCCACCTTATTCATGAGTGGGAGGCTAATGATGTGCTTCCTGGTGCTGGTGGCCACGCCCCCTGCACCCTGTGTGTGCATGTGTGTGTATAGGAGAGATACAGCAACTCCAGGCAGCCATGTTACAGCAGAACATGTCAGATTCATGTGTAGCTGATGTCTGTGTCTCTCACCTGTATATTAGGAGGATGCAGCATGTCAGCAGATGCAGCACTCACACTAGCCATGCTTTACTATACATTACACACAGACATTAGCAGGGGGAGGAGAGGGGAGGGGTAACAGGGGTGACATCACTGCCTCTGACCATGTCACATGATAAAGAATAGATGATTTTACAATGAATAATGTATGAAATAACTAGATGAAGGCTGGGATGGGATCCTTGTGAGCTGCTCCAACAAGTGACACAGACCTGATGACAGGTGTCCTTTAAGTTTGGGAGTGTGAAATGCTTTTTTCTGCATTTATATGCATGGTTCGTGTACTGCAGACATTAGTCCTTAAACAAATATTGTTATCATTTATATCTGCAGACAGGCAAAACTTAAATTCATGTTATAATCTAATACATTTATTCATTTTATAAGTTTGCTTTCTGCAATACAAAAAAGGTCCAAGTTGTTAAGGGGTTATACATGAAGGACAGATTACTAGGATGTTAATGCTAGAAGGGTCAGGATAAGGGGAGGTTGTATAATGACAGCCAGCCTTGTTGGGATAGGAGAAGAACTTGTTTTATTTGACAATGTTATTACTCTGTAATGTCTAATTTTATTTGTATTATATATGTACCCAAGGATCTATACAGCACTGCAGACCGCGCAATATAAATTATTATTGAAAGAAGAGTATTAAAAGCAAGTTAAAATTACTGAGAGTCAGAGAAAGAGCAAACCTCCTGTTGTTTTTTGACTTTCTGCAAAAGCCCCTTTGAAGGTACACCACTCTCACAATGTGCCTTCTGATCCATAAAAAATAATTTCTGCATCGCCTTATCTGCCATTAATCTGTTATATTCCTCTTGTGCCCTATTAAAGCTGTCGTGCCGCTCTTTCGAACCACTCTCAAGAAAGGCCCTTTCTTTTTCTTTCACCTCCTTTTTTAATGTCCTCTCCTGTCTGGCCCATTGCTTACGCAGGTATATGTTTTCTGAATTTAGTATCCCTCTAAGAAAGGATTTCAAAGCATCCCACATTAGCCCAAGGTTCTCCGCGGTTCTATTAGCCGCAATAAATCTACATATCTCTTCCTTGATTTTATCTTCATCCGTCAATAGAACTAACCAATGCGCGTTGAGTTTCCAGAACCTAAGAGCAGGTTTCCTAGATCCGGACAACTCAAGGACCAGCGGGGAATGATCAGAGATGGAGCGATTATCATAACGAATTTTCCCCACCCAGTCGGTGGCAAGGTCATTGGCCAAAGCTAGGTCGATCCGGGAGAAGGTATTATGGGAGCGATTGTGATATGAAAATATCTGTTGTTCCCCCTTTAAGGATCTCCACACATCTCTCCAACCCACTTCCTGGCAAAACCTAGCAAAGGGGGTGTCTCCCATCTCTATACTTGCCGGATTTTTTTTTCCCTATACGATCCTTCTTGTCCGACATTACAGCATTAAAGTCACCGAGAACCAGAACGGGGCAATCCCCCACCTTTTCCAGAAACCGCAGTAGGCTTATCAGGACATCATATCTAAAGGGGGGAGGTATATAGACTCCTGCCACAACCCATTTAATGCCATCTAGTATACCTAACAAGAATACGTATCTTCCGTCTGGATCACACTTTGCCTCCAATACTTGGAAGCCGACTGATCTATGAACCAGAATAGAGACACCTCTAGAAAATGATGAAAAAACTGAATTATACACATGGCTGGCCCACCTCCTATCTACAAGAGCCAAAGACTCTTTATCGAGATGTGTCTCCAATAGTATGACAATTGCTGGTAGTTGTTTAACAATATAGTCAAAAATGATACAGCGTTTCAAGCGATCTTTTAATCCTCTTATATTCCACGATATAAACCTAGTACCCATATGTTATATCTACGCAAAGAAGAGGAAGAAAAGCAACAGACGAAATAAAAAACGCCCTGCGACCAAACAGCATCCCCAGCATCGTTTCATCCCACCCCCCCAAAACCCCTCCACCTGTTCTACCGTAGTACAACTCTTCCTACTTCAGCCACTTTCCCGCCCCCCCTCACCCCCATCCCCCCAATTGCTGACTTGTACCAAAATATGATGACATAAATATCTGCATTCATAGTCCCTTAAGATCTAACCAATCTGAGACTTGTTCTGGCGTACTGAAAAACTGGGACTGACCTTGAAAAATAATTTTTAGTTTGGCCGGAAACATTAATGAATAAATGATTCCCTTGTCTCTCAGCCTTTTTTTTACCTCCAGAAAACTTTTCCTTTTATGGAGGGTGTCCTTAGAAAAGTCTGGGTAGATTGCAACTTTAGCGCCTTGGATTGATAGTTCTTTTAAATCACGTGCTCGTCTCAATATCGTGTCACGATCTCTCGAGAGTAATGTTTTACAGATAAGGGTACGGGGGGTAAACAGAATAACAGCTATTAAAACAACTTTGGGGATATAACCACCAATGCTGAGGAGATTAGAGAAATCTTTTTAAAAATTTTTCAAGGTATTTACTCCTCAGATTTGGAGGTGTCAATAGGGGACATAAGGCAATTCCTAGATAATATCCAATTCCCTTCTCTCTCGATGGACAGGGCAGATATGCTATCTCGCCCTATAACTAGTGTGGAGCTTGAGGAGTCCCTTGCATCCTCCAGACGTAATTCTTCCCCAGGACTGGATGGGCTGCCTCTAGAAATCTATAGTAGATTCGGTGCTATTCTTCTACCACTTATGGTGGAGATCTGGGAATTCTCTCAAAGGGAGGGTAAGTTGCCTGATTCGTGGTATGAGGCAAGTATAGTTCTGATTAAAAAAAAAAAACAAAGACCCACTGGAAGCGGAATCTTATCGACCGATCTCGCTTATTAATGCAGACGCTAAGCTGGTGGCCAAATTAATGTCAAACAGATTAAAGCAGTATGCGCCAATACTTATACACGAAGACCAATGCGGCTTTGTGGCCGCTCGCCAGAGTAAAACTAATATAAGACGGCTGTTTGCGGGTCTACAGTTGGGTCAGGGGGGGTCCCGCTCCATTCTGTCACTGGATGCCTCTAAGGCCTTCGATAGGGTGGAGTGGGACTTCCTATGGGAGGTGCTGCATAGATTTGGGCTTGGTGGCCCGTTTGTGGAGTGGGTTAGACTTTTTTATAGGGCCCCGAGGGTCTGCATCAGAGTCAACGGCGATTTTTCTCCCTTTTTTTCACTGTCTAGGGGCACTAGGCAGGGATGCCCCCTGTCCCCGTTGTTATTTGCGTTTTTTATAGAACCTCTGGCAATAAAACTTAGGGCAGACAGGGAGATAGAGGGGGGAGGACTTGCTGGGCCGGAGGATAAGATTATGTTACATGCTGATGATGTCCTCCTATCTCTTAAGGACTCCGAAATATCGGTGCCAAAAGCCTTGAAGGTCATTCAGGAATTTGGTAGATTCTCAGGCTTCCAGATAAATACCCATAAGTCGATTTTGGTCCCGCTGGACGGTGTTCCACATCCTAATTATCTGCAGTTTGATCTGAAGGTTTCTTCCTCATGCGATTATCTGGGGTTAAAGATTACGGCCAAGGTTGACGATTATATTACTTTCAATCTTGCCCCCTTATTAACAAAACTTAAAAATAAGGTGAATACATGGAATACGCTGCCACTAAATCGCGCAGAGAGAGTTATACTTACAAAGAGTGTACTGCTACCTCAAATACTATATGTACTAACCAACTCTCCTTGCTGGATAGGTAAGAGATGGTTTGGGTTTATTCGTGCGATTAAAAACAAATTACTTTGGGGGAGGAAAAAGGTGCGCATTAAACAAGAAACTTTAATGATAGATAAGGAAAGGGGCGGTCTTTCGCTCCCTTCCTTCTACCATTATTTTTTGGCGGCACAGACACAGTTCATTCTGGAAAACAGACAGTCTAACATATTTCATGCGATTACTTTTCGGTTGGAGCGAAGATTCGAATCTATATTGGTTTTACTGGAGTCTGGTCAATTGAAGGGCCTTAATGCTAAAAGAATCCCTCTGGCGCGGTTATTGGAGTATACCTGGAGAGACCTTAGGAGGCTATTTGGTATTAAGGGGGGATTTAAATTCACTCCTCTGTGGGTAATCTTAACTTTTTGGAGCTATCTAAAATAGAAGATGTCGGGTTTTGGGAAAGAAAGGGGATTAAGTCTTTGGAACAGTTGGAGGAAGATGGCGCACTGCCCTCCTTTCAGGACTGGTGTTTTAGGGGTATTTTGGAGGAAAGGGATTTTTTTAGGTACTGTCAAATTGCACATGCATATAGGAAAGAATTACACCACGACAGGTTCAAGATACACTTAGGGGGTAAACTTACGGAATTATTAGATTTAGACTTGTCACGACTTAATTTATCCAGTATTTATCGCCGGCTCAGGTCCAGTATAGACCAGAATTTTAGTCATGTAACTCAAGTGAAATGGACAAATCAGGTCGGTTTTATCACTGCGGCACAATGGCGAGATATTTATAAGGGTGTGGTTAGATCTTCGATTAATCTAAATCACAGATGTACACAACTTCATATACTATATAGAATTTATTTTTCACCATATTTAATGTTTAAAATTGGTTTAAGTGAAAATTCTAACTGCAGGAGGTGTAAAAGTCCTCAAGCCGATATCCTACATGTTCTATGGGATTGTCCGAAGATCAACTCTTATTGGGAGGAGATCTTCACGAAATTAGAGGACCAGCTTCAATGTTCTTTCCCGCGAGTGGCCACTTTTGGGGTTCTGGGCTTGCTCCCGATCCCCTTAGACGATAGATCAAAAAGCGATTTGGCTTTGAAGACTATCTTTCTTGCAAGACTAGTATTAGTCAAACATTGGTTAGATGAAAAATCCCCAACAGTGAATGAATGGAGTAATCTAGTTAAACGTATAAAATCGTACGAATGTGCGTACGAGAAACGCTACAGGAAGGGCAGCAGACTCAATGATATTTGGTATCAGTGGAGACTATAGAGATTCTCTATGCAGGGTACTCCACTGAGCACCCATTGTGACCATTCAATATCTCCAGCATCGGTACAGGGTGGGGAGGGTTGGGGGGTGGGTGGGGGAATATGTATATTGATATCATGACATTTTTGCAACATGTTGGTGGCTCTCAATGGTAGGGAGCCTGGTTTATGAAGATATCTACGAAGATGTCATGTAATGATGTAATGTATTATGGATATTTGATGAAAATAAAAAAAAATAAAAAAAAAAAAAATAAAAAAAAAGAGAAAGAGCAAACCATTTGCATAACTTTTGTTTTATAGTTTTGTGAAAGTACAAGTTTGAAGCTTTTTTTTTTGTGCAAGTTGCATGAACCCTTTAAGGACCGGGCCCTTTTTTGTTTTTTTCATGTCCATTTTTCATTCCCCATAATCAAAAATATATAGCTTTTTTATTTTTACACGTACAGAGCTGTGTGACGGCTTGTTTTCTGTGTAACAAATTGCACTTCATAGTGATGGTATTTATTATTCCATGCCGTGTACTGGGAAGCGGGAAAAAATTTAAAATGCAGTGAAAATAGTGAAAAAACGCATTTGCGCCGCTTTACAAAAATTAAAAACTCATGTAGAATTTTTTTTTTTAATTTTGCCATCTACTGGCTCTAATAAATTTTTCATGCTTCAGTGTACAGAGCTGTGAGCAGTGTCATTTTTTGCAACTTCTGATGAAGTTTTTAATGTTACCATACTTAGGACTGTACGACCTTTTGATCACTTTTTATAGATTTTTTTTATATTTTTCAAAATGGCAAAAAAGAGCAAAAATTTTCGACTTTGGGCTCTGTTTTCCTTTACGGGTTAAATGCAGTGAAAAACTGCTATTTTGGTAGATCGGGCATTTTCGGACGCAGCGATACCTGATGTGTTTATTTATATTTATATCAGTTCTAGGGAACGGGGGGTGATTTGAATTTTTAGATTTTTTTGATTATAAATTTTTTTTACCTTTTTTTAATTTTTACTTTTACTATTTTTCAGACTCCCTAGGGTACTTTAACCCTAGGTTGTCCGATTGATCCTACCATATACTGCCATACTACAGTATGGCAGTATATGGGGATTTATACTGGCTGTATGGCAGTATATGGGGATTTATACTGGCTGTCTCGTTTTTACCACTGGTAGCACATTGTAATGAAAAGCTAAAAACGAAACAGCCGCGGGTCCTCGGAAGTCCCGAGGCTGTCATGGTGTCTGTTCGCCACACTCCTCAATGACGTCATGGGGAGCAACGATCCACGGGGAGTGGCAATGTTCGGGTTAACACCCGCCTTCACAGCAAGTGTTTCCATCACAGCAAGTGTTCCTGAAGGGCTCCCAAACTCCATGTACATTTTAAGGTCACGTAGTCCATTTGCTATCCATTTTGAAACACATTACAAACGCAGTGGGAAAAACGTAACTTGAAAAAAAAATACTGGTGTGCTATGCAATCTGTTTTTTTATTATTATTTAACTGTTTACTTATTAGAAGAGTTTTATACATTTTTCCATTTAACAGGTTAACGTCTGCATATTATTTTCAACCTGTTTTAAAATGCAAATGCAACATTATCCCAACAGGGCCTAACAACAGTGGTTTCACAGGGACCAGATTGACTAGCTTCAGTTGCGCCTACCACCTAAATGTGTAACAGTCGCTTGTGCCACAGGAACAAGCCTCATACTCACCATCAGGGCCATCAGGGAGAAGCAAGAAGATGGGCACCCCTGCAATTCTGTCAGATAATACTCGTTTTCTTCCAGAAAATGATTGCAATCACAAATTCTTTGGTAATAATATCTTCATTTATTTTGCTTGCAACGAAAAAACACAAAAGAGAATGAAAAAAAAGTCAAATCATTGATCATTTTACACAAAACTCCAAAAATGGGCCGGACAAAAGTATTGGCATCCCCAGAGTAATACTTGGTAGCACAACCTTTAAACAAAATACCTGCATAAAACGGCTTCCAGTAACCATGAATGAGTTTCTTACAATGCTCTGCCGGAATTTTAGACCAAACTGCTCCAGGTCCCTGAGATGTGAAGGCGCCTTCTCCAAACTGCCATTGTGAGATCTCTCCACAGGTGTTCTATGGGATTCAGGTCTGGACTCATTGCTGCCACTTTACAAGTCTCCAGTGCTTTCTCTCAAACCATTTCCTAGTGCTTTTTAAAGTGTGTTTTGGGTCATTGTCCTGCCGGAAGAATCATGACCTCCGAGGGAGCTTTCTCACACTAAGCCCTACATTATGCTGCTAAATTTGTTGGTAGTCTTCAGACTTCACAATGCCAGGCACATGGTCAAGCAGTTCAGTGCCAGAGGCAGCAAAGCAACCCCATAACATCAGGGAACCTCCGCCATATTTTGCCGTAGGGACCAAGTACTTTTCTTTGAAGGCCCATTTTTCCTGTAAAATCTATGTTGATGCCTTTTCCCAAAAAGCTCTATTTTTGTCTCAGGTAAGTTTTGGCAAACTCCAGCCTGGCTTTTTTATGTTTCTGTGTAAGAAGTGGGGTCTTCATGGGTATCCATCCATACAGTCCCTGACACCGTTGTACCCTCGGACTGCAGGGCAGCATGAACTTGTTTGGATGTTAGTAGAGGTTCTTTATCCATCATCAGCACAATCTTGCTTTGAAATCTCTCGTCAATTTTTCGTTTCCGTCCACATCTAGGGAGGTGCCACAGTGCCATGGGCTTTACACTTCTTCATCTAGGGAGGTACCACAGTGCCATGGGCTTTACACTTCTTCATCTAGGGAGGTGCCACAGTGCCATGGGCTTTACACTTCTTCATCTAGGGAAGTGGCACAGTGCCATGGGCTTTACACTTCTTCATCTAGGGAGGTGCCACAGTGCCATGGGCTTCACACTTCTTCATCTAGGGAAGTGGCACAGTGCCATGGGCTTTACACTTCTTCATCTAGGGAGGTGCCACAGTGCCATGGGCTTTACACTTCTTAAAGACAGTGCGTACGATAAACACAGGAACATTCAGGTCTTTGGAGATGGACTTGTAGCCATGAGATTGCTCAGGCTTCCTCACAATTTTGACTATCAGGTCCTCAGACAGTTATTTGGTCTTCTTTCTTTTATCCATGCTCAATGTGGTGCACACAAAGACACAGGACAGAGGCTGAGTCAACAAGATTTAGTTATTGCCACCACCTGTTAGGTGCCACAGGTAAGTTACAGGTGATCACAAATTAGAGAAGCATCACATGACTTTTCAAGCCGTGCCAATACTTTTGTCCACCCCCTTTATATGTTTGGTGTGGAATTAAATCCAATTTGGCTTTTTGACAATTCTTTTTGTGGTTTTCCATTGAAGACAAATTAAATGAAGATAACAATACCAAAGAATTTCTGATTGCAATAATTTTTTGGAATTAACTGAGTATTATCTGACAGAATTGCAGGGGTGCCAGTACTTTTGGCAATCACTGTATACTTTCCAGTGAAAACACATGTTAAAGAGTATGAGAGCATTTTAGAGAGCACATTAGAGACTAATGATGCAAACACAATTTTAGGTGATAACTTAGGTTGAATAACATTTTATCTAGTGGATGTGGTAGTCCTCCAGAGGTGTTGCATTCACCACTTTTAAAATCTGGGTTTCCTCCATATATAGATACATCATTACATTTCCACAAAATATAAAAAACACATTAAAATAACTAAATTTGGAACACACAAATCAAATGTCTAAATGTATCTAAATTATGCTTTACTGTACATATATCAGAAAGGTATTTGTTATAAGATGAATAGATGTATAATAATTGTTTAAGGACTAAGATCTGCAGTACACAAACTATGACAAATGCAGGAAAAAGCATTTCATGCTCCCAAATTGAATAGTTATCCAACTTCACTTGTAAGCAATATTTCTTGTAACAGACCACTAGAGGGAGTAGAGGACTGCCCAGTGTAAACTCACTTCTTATTCATTTGTGGCATACACAGAATTTCCCCTTCCATAGCTAGACACCTCAGAGCAGCCAATAGTCATGGGCCCCTTGCAGCCAATGGACACACAGCCCACAGTAGCCAATACTTATAGAGCCCCAGGTAACCAAAAATCACAGTGCCCCCAGAAACCAATAGTCACAACACCCCCAATAGTTATTGTGTGTGAGTAATGTGACAGGCAGGTCTTATACATTACATGCATGTGAACAATGCCCAACAAATGTCCACCAAGCTAATCTCTGTAGAACAAGAGAAAAGCTTACAGCACCCTACAATAAAGCCCTCAAAAAGAAGGCAGTGTTCCAATAACTCAAGGGAAAGGGTCTGAAATTCTCCATTCACCTCTTTTATGTACCTCTTCTTTTCTTGTTAGACTACTTCCTTAAAGGAAAGCTACCATAAGAAATGTACTATAAGAAGTAGATCTGATGGTAGATTCCTCCTGCCAGCTCTGCCCTAATCTGTACTTTAACCCCTTAAAGGAAACCTACCACTTGTAGTGGCAGGTTTCTGATGGAAATACCGGGCACCAGCTCAGCGTGAGCTTATTTTTGTTAGTGTTTTAAACTGCGGTATCGCGGTTTAAAACACTTTTTAAACTTTATAGCCGGCGCAGGGAGGTACGCGCTCGGCGCTTACCATGCGCGCGGCTCTCCTTCACTTCTTATGTAGCCACACGCATGGTAAGCGGCGAGCGCGTACCTCCCTGCGCCGGCTATAAAGTTTAAAAAGTGTTTTAAACCGCAAGTGGTAGGTTTCCTTTAAGGACCAGGCTCTTTTTCGTTTTTGCGTTTTTATTTTTCACTTCCCACATTCAAAAATCTATAACTTTTTTATTTTTCCATGTAAAGAGCTGTGTGATGGCTTATTTTCTGCATAACAAATAGCACTTCGTAGTGGTAGTATTCAATATGCCATGTACTGGGAACCGGGAAAAAAATTCTAAATGCAGTAAAAATAATGAAAAAACACATTTGTGCCATTTCTTGTGGGATTGGTTTTTACAGCTTTCACTGTGCACCCCAAATGACATGTCTACTTCATTCATTGGGTCAGTACGATCACGGTGATACCAAATTTGTATAGGTTTTAAAATGTTTTCATACATTTACAAAAATTAAAACCTCCTGTACAGAAAATAAATTCTTCATTTTGCCATCTTCTTGCGCTAATAACTTTTTCATACATTAGTGTACAGAGCTGTGGGGGTGTCATTTTTTGCAACTTCTGATGATGTTTTCAGCATTTTTATTTTTAGGACTATACGACCTTTTGATCACTTTTTACAGAATATTTTCTATTTTTCAAAATGGCAAAAAATGCCATTTGCGACTTTGGGCGCTATTTTCCGTTATGAAGTTAAACACAGTGAAAAACGGTTATTATATTTTGATAGATCGGGCATTTTTGGACACAGTGATACCTAATGTGTGTATGATTTTTACTGTTTATTTGTATTTATATCAGTTTGAATTTTTATGTTTTTTTTAATATAATTTTTTTTTTTTTTACTTTTATTCATTTATTTTTTTTACTATTTTTCAGACTCCCTAGGGTACTTTAACCCTAGGTTGTCAGATTGATCCTATCATATACTGCCATACTGCAGTATGGCAGTATATGGGGATTTTGCACACCATCTATTACAATGTGCAAATCGCACATTGTAATAGATAGCCTCGATCATGATAGCCTCGGATCTTTGTGTGATCCGAGGCTGTCATGGCAACGGATCGGCGCTCCCCGATGAAGTCACAGGGAGCGACGATCGGAGCCAAGATGGCGGCGCCCACGCCGGCGGCGATCAAAGGGTTAAAGCCCGCGATCGGTGCTTGTGACGGGCATTTGCTTCATTATGAGCCCGTGAGCCCTCTTCATACTCCCCCATGCGCAGCAAGACGTAAGGTTACGTCTTATTGCGCTATGGGGTTAATAATTCTGGAACCTAACCTGACTTGTTAAAAACCTTTTTTAGTAATATGTAAACTAACTGCAGAGGCTACTGAGTCGTGTACTAGCCTGGCCGGGCAGTTGGAGGTAAGGCTAGCTTTAGCTCCGACTGCCCGGCGAGGCTAGTACACGCCCCAGTAGCCTCCGCAGTTAGTTTACATATTACTAAAAAAAAGTTTTTAACAAGTCAGGTTAGGTTCCAGAATTATTACATTATAGATTAGGGCAGAGGCAGGCAGGAGGAATCTACCATCAGACCTGCGTCTGGTAGTAGATTTCTCATGGTAGGTTTCTTTAATCTTTCCGTTGTTCATGTAATGGTATAACATTCTCCTGCGGCTACACATTGCAATGACATGGCGCATGCCGTTTCAGCACAAACTTCAAGATTCTAAATATACTCTACATACACTCTAAATATACTGAGACAAATACTGACACCCATTGTACTATTAAACAATCCTGTAAATGTTTAATATTCATTTCACATGGTGCAAAAACATTGCTGAATCCACAACAATTTACAGTTGCTGCAAAGACCAGGCTTGACTGCCAAGTTGCTGTATATGAATTATCCAGGGCCGCCTCTCAATCACATCAGAGGGGTAAGGGTGAGGGGTTAACACTGCTCATGAATACTAAGAAAAATTAAGCTGCACATAGTATTAGATTTGAGCAGTGGAGAGATGCTTAACAAGTGTTTAATAGGTAATAGCAGCATGACTATGAAAAAATAATATTTTATAATCCAGACTTCTATATGCTACTAGGGCTTCTTGGGGAAATGCTTAATCCTGAAGAGCTATATGATCTCTACACTGAACTGTTGCCCCTCCCATTACCTCTACTGTAAGTGACAGCTGAAGTATCCAACCAAAAGCCTGCTAGACCTTTCCCTCGGAGCAGATGGGAGGGGTTGTGGAGCATCTCATTGTAGAGAATACTTAATTATTCAGGTGCAACACCTCCCCAAGTATCATTCGTAGAGCTGCAGATATGGATTGAAGCTAATTTTTTCCCATTCCAGCTGCTGATGACATACACAATGGTATGAGCAAATAGAAATCCCATAACTATCAACAGTACTGGTGGATCCTCATAAGCAGAATGGGCGGTCACCTCGGGGACCCACAGCTGCCCAATCCCCTATAGTAAAGAACTGTCCTCCCCCGGTACCTGGCACTATGTCAAGGCTTCCATCTCCATTGGAACCCCCTGACGATATTAGTATTAGAATAATCTTGAGTGGCCCTGTGAATATTGATTACTTTGGGGGGCACTGTTCTTATACTGGTAAAATGAAAATTTTGTTAATATACTGCTTTCTGTGGGGCATTGTGACTACATTTTCTACCATGGGAACACCGTTACTGTATTGGACGACTGAGAGGCCAGCATTACCTTAAAGGCTACGGGGCACATCCACTGCTAGGAGGGAACCTCCATTTCTGGGTGGGTTGTGCACCAAATATATTGGAGGGGTGGCTGTGGGGCACATCCACTGCTGGGGGGGAAGGGGCTGCTGGATACATCCACTTCTAGAGGGAAGGGGCTGTGGGGCACATCCATTGCTGGGGTTGAGGCTGTAGGAGACATCCAATGTTGAAGGGGCTACAGAAGACACCAATTGCTCTGTAGCTGTGGGGGACATTAATTGCTTAGAGGGACATTACTTAAAGAACATCTACCATCAGTCTGACTGATGGTAGATGTGTAGCACTTATTTGCACGTTTCTTTATGTAGTAAACGGAACTGCTTTTAGTGGGTAAAAAAAATGTCACACTTGCAAAGAAAAAGCATTACAAAAAATATGTAAATTAGCCAGAGGCGCTTAGGCTGACGTCACCTAAGCGCCTTTCGGCATTGCCGCCTTCTAATTTGTTCCACCCCGCAATGTAATTGTACCTCCTACTCCCACCTGAGGAGCTAGGAGTTGGCTGGTGATGTCAAAAAGCCGACACGTGGATAGAGCAAGGCGTGTGCTCTCTCCCAGCTCCTCAGACGGGAGCAGGAGGTACAATTACATTGCGGAGCAGAATAAATTTTAAAAACGGCAATGCAGAGAGGTGTTCATGTGACGTCGGCTTGAGTGCCTCCGGCTAATTTACATGTTTTTTAAAAAATGTTTTCGGTGTAAGTGTCCCGTTGTTTATGCACTAAAACCAGTTCCACTTACTGCATAAAGAAATGTGCATGTACGCTACACATCTACCATCAGTGAAACTGATGGTAGGTAGATGTCCTTTAACTGGGGTCTGTAGGGGACATTAAATACTGGGGACTGTGGGGGACATTATATACCGGGGACTATGGGGACATTACTGTGGTTTGTGGGGCACCTTATATACTGGGGACTGTGGGGTACATTCACTACTTAAGGCTGTGGCAACATAATATACTGGTGGCTGTGGGGGACATTTATACTGGAGGCTGTGGAGGACATTACTAGGGGCTGTTGGGGACATGAAATACTTGGGTCTGTGGAGACATCACCTACTGGTGAGGCCTATATAGTGTAGGGAAAGTTTTCCAGTATGGGATAAGGAAAAAAACACCTCTTTTAGCTACCTTGTAAGGCAGCTCCCTTGACATCAAGCATGACCTACAAGAGGTCTTAATCCAAACTAGTACATCTATTCCAGAAGGAACAGACTCCCAGCTATAGACAGCACTGTTTCAACCTGGTTGGGTCCCCTCAGTACAGTGTAGGGAGCTGGTTTGGTGGAGTGTGAGGCTTGTGGCTACAGTCGGTAAGTAAGAGTTCTCCTTATGGAGACTGCCCATTAAGACCGCCTTGTAGGCGTGTGAAGTCTTATAGGCATGGATGCTCCACTGGAGGGAATCTGGGAAAATATGCTAAGTGGTGGTATAAGGAAAACCACGCCTCTTTTAGCTACCTTGTAAGGCAGCTCCCTTGACATCAAGCATGACCTACAAGATGCCTTATAAAATGATGCAGAATTATAACCAAATTAGTTTATAGGAGAATTATTCAGTGGAGGGGGTATTAGTGTTGGAATTAGGTGTCTCCTTTCAATGCACATGAATAGAAAGGGGCCACAATCAGTCATTAAGTGTAGGGGTGTTGAGGGGGCATTATTCAGTGAAGGGTCACATTGAAGGGGAAATAGAAGAAGACATGGGTATTAAGTGCATTATTACATGTTATGCCATGTTTAGGGAACATTTAGGGATTTTCTGTGTAGTCGTATTACAGTATTTGGTGGACAGTGTTGGGGACCATGATGTAGGAATAACGAAGTACATAAGATGTCTGTGTGGTGAACTCCACTGGTGTCACTTGTCCGAAGTGGAGACATGGTGATACAGGACCTAATGGAGAAGATAGAGAACAACTATAGTCCGAAGACATGTCACCTACAGCTACATGTTGGAATAGGTAGGGATTTCTCCTGTATTTTCAGTTGGTTTTGGAAGCTCATTTGAGGGTACACAAATGGACACTACTGAACATATAATAAATTAGGGCCCGTGCCCCGGATCTATTATAACCTTAGCAAGCCCCTGGTAGGCATCAACCAAAAATCGTCTTCATGATAAAGAAGCGCATGTTCTTCTGCTCCTGATGTGGCTATGCACCTCACATGGAACAACAGCATACTGCATTAGACAATAACCAAGAATGCGTAAAGCAAATAACAATTAATACACATAGCTGCTTTCAGATTGATGGAAAGTAAATCCAGTAGAGTCAGCATGACTGTTACTGTATAGGTTATTGTATTTGGTTCTTATGGGTAAGACTGCTTTGTGCTCAGTGGAAAGTGATATCCACAGACAGACATTTTATATGACCCGAGGCTGTCATGGTAACGGATCACCGTCCCTGATTACTTTACAGGGGGCAGCTATTGAATCCAATATGGCTGTGCCCACGTGCCACCAGGATTTAAATGCCTCAAGCAGCATTACAAGGTTGGCACTCATGATCGATGCCAGCAATGACAACAGGTACTACGGGTGGGTGTTTGCTGCAATGCCCACCTTATATTGAAAGGGCTCAGCCTGGGAACCCTCTCCATACACCCGCAGCCAACATGTGACGTAAAGATACATCACACGTCGGTAAAGTCTGGAGAACGGCTTGGTCACTACATCGCCTTTAATGTACTTCTTTTTTGAGCCACTCATTTGTTGCCTTGGCTGTATGTTTTGGGTCATTGCGGAAAGAGGTTGTTACTCAGGATTTTAGGGTATATGCCTCCTTTCATTGTACTTTCGATGCAGTAAAGTAGTCCTGTGCCCTTATCAGAGAAATACACTAAAACATAATGTTTCCCCCTCCATGCTTGACAGTATTCGCAGTGTTCTTTTGCAGCATAGAAAACATTTTTCTTTCTCCAAATACGGAAAGTTAATGCTAAAGAGCTTAATTTTTGTTGCATCCGACCTCAACATCTTCTCCCAGTCATTTACAGAATTATTCAGGTGTTCACTGGAAAACTTCAGATGGGCAACACATGTGTCTTCTTGAGTAGGGGGGCCTTGCGGGCACTGCAGAATTTTAAACTATTTCAGCATTTTGTCTTACTAATGGTTTTCTTGGTGAATGTGGTCCCGTCTGCATTGAGATCATTAGCAAGTTCCCCCTGTGTAGTTTTAGGCTGAACTCTCACCTTCCTCATGATCAAGGAAACCCCACAAGGTGAGATTTTGCTTGGTGTCCCAGATTGATGTCGATTGACAGTAATTTTGTATTTTTTTCATTTTTGAAGCCTTGCCAATAGTAAGAAAAGAAGAAAATGGTAAGAGAACATAATATAAAGTGTTGAAGAAGGAGGGCCCTTATTACAGGTGGGTGTTATCAGCTAGATCAAGGAAACCACATTTTGTGAATGTGCCAAATGGGAAATGCAAGAGACAATGGCAGCAGGGCTGCAGAAAAAGGAATAAGGACTTGAAGGGGTAGAAATCATAGGGAGGCAAAACATAGTTACCTGTACATAGTTACCTGTACAAACAAATATTACTGCATTATATAGTATAAAATGCACATTATGAGAATTATCTTATAATTGCATTTATACTTACCTACATGTTTTAGTTCCCTCCAGCATTTAATATGTGCAGTAAACTCTGTACAATTATAACAGATCTCCACAGGACATAAAAGGTACAATTATGGGCTTAAAAACTGACCATCGAAAGAAAACAATTAATTTGAATATTCAAAATAAAACATTAATAAACATTCCATTCAAGTATAGTGGCCAAACTTGGAACTAAAACCAAAGGAGCCACCCTAAAACATTTATTTAAAACTGTAAATTATTTTTAATTTACCTTTACAGTTCTTATTTTTATATACAGAGCCCCATATCTCCTGTTTAGACAAAGATTCAAAAGGTAACATAAGGGGTGCCTGTAGACAGGTAAAGGAGCTTTCTGTACTGCTGCTAAACCCTGAATGTCACAATAAGAGAGACTGAAGAAAGCTCCCACGCAACGGCAGATACAGGTATGTTTTAAACTTACAGCATATCCAGAAAGTATTTTGGAAGTCTGTATCAAAAATCCTAGAAACAATCGGGCTTATTTTGTAAAGGCCCCACGGCTGCATTTCAGTTTGGTTTTCCGATGTTTTGAGGGATCACGCTGCTGGGACAGGGATTTAGAAGGGGATTGTGTAGCATGCGATCGGATTTTGGAGCATTGGCACAGGCTTTCATGTGTCAGAAATCGGGGGTGAGCCATCGGACGATCTGACTGATACAGAAAGAGCGCAGGATTTAACTTTAAAATTGTGTCGTAAGCCAAGCACTTACATGCAACGGGAAGAAGAAGGGCAACTCCGGCGGACCTGAGCGGGGAGGTTTGCATAGCTACATTGCGCATGTGCGGCACTTTGAGTGTAGAGGCTGACGTCACCAGCAGTGGGGGAGCATCTAGAAGAGGAAGGAGGCATGTAAAAAGGGGGGTAAAGCCAAAAACTGGACCAAAACCTCCCAAAATATTTCTGCCTCTTCTACATATTTTTGAAACTACATTTTTCAAAGCAAAAGGCATGTAAAGCAGAATAATATAGGCACAACAGGTATTGGCTTGCACAGATCTACAAGCTGCTGTATCATATCCGAATATGATGGTAGATTTACTTTTAATATGGACGTTTGTATGAATTATAATTGATTGATTGTATAAAATATGAAACTATATGGAAGGCTCTTCAGCTTTATAGACACAAAAAAGGACAAAGCCACAGTCTGTGAGCCTCTAATAGCAGGCGGCATGTCATTCCACTCCATCTTGAGTTCATCAAGTCATGCATTTCCAGAGCACTTCAATATTTTCATCAACAGACAGCAAAAATTTGGCTGCAGAAAACAGGATTTTGTTGATGACATGATACAGCATGTCTCGAGATAATGGATTTATTTCCCCCCTCTCATTGGTCCCCACTCTCTCTCGATTCCTTCATCTTGTAGCTTCTATGTACTGTTGCCATTAGTATTGAGGGGTCTATTGTTCATTGTTAGGAAAAATAAAAGAGCATCATTATAAGTTCAGATTTCTACAGTCACTTTCTAGAAGGTTTTGATCAATTCAAAAAGGGCTTCTGAAAGGGAAACATTTTCTGAGAGAATGCAATGCAAAGAGAAAGAAGTCTGTCACATTGAAAGAGCCTGTAAAAACTACCTACCAGTAAGGCAGACAAAGGACACAGGCCGAGGCCTTTCCTTTGAAAAACACTGATTAATGTGAGGTCCTGTTACCTGCGATAATCATTGTTTTGTCATGAGAGAAAGCTTTCTACATTCCTAATTTGTCTTAGAGATTGTGAAAGGAGGCCGGCCTCATCCTTCCCTCCGAGGCTGAAGCCAAACTTTGGGTATGACATTAAATCCCAATAACTATGTGTATGCAGTATATATCTTACTCACAGTTACATTTTAGAACTACTTCCACAGTCAATTTATCCTTCATTTACTGAAACAATACAACCCCTTGCTTTCTGTATTCCATGACCTTGTGTCACGACTAGACATTAGTGCTGCTTTATTCACAGCAATGACTTCAGCTGGTGCTTCAGTGGATAGGGGAAAACAATTAAACTTGGTTCAATCCCTTTAAAGGAAGTAGATCTCATGGTAGATTGCTCCTGCCTGACTCTGCCCTAATCTGTAATTTAATAATCCTGGAATCTAACATAACTTTTTTAAAAACTTTATTTTAGTCATATGTAAATTAACTGCAGAGGTTACTGGGGCGTGGAGTAGCTCCCAGTGCCCGGTCAGGCTAGTACATGCCTCAGTAGCCTCTGCAGTTAATTTACATATTACTAAAATAAAGTTTTTCAACAAGTTAGGTTAGATTCCAGGAATATTAAATTACAGATTAGGGCAGAGGCAGGCAGGAGAAATCTACCATCAGTTCTACTTCTAAAGGTAGATTCCTCAAGGAAGGTTTCCTTTAAGAGCAAGTGAAGGTCAAAGGCACATTATACCATGTCAATATGAACACCATGGCCTGGTGATAACTTCCAACTTGAAGCATGAATCACGAAAACAGGTCTTCCTTTAGTAAAGGTGTACAGTAGGTGAGATGTAATATAAATATCTTTGAATTGCATCTCCACTACTATTTGACTGTTAACCTCGAAAAAAGGAAGACTTGTTTCATCAATACCTTCTGAAGTGGTATGAATGTCCCATGCTTCCATTTTTGATTAAAGTATAAAAATGTTGTTACTGTCTCAATATGGTGAATTTTGTACAAAAGATTTATGTATTTTTTAATGTATTAAACATAATAAAACCTTTATATATTTGATATCTCTTAGATCATACTGACCAAAACAATAAGGCAGAGTTGTCATTTGGAATGCACCAGGGTCAGACTGGGGTACCTAGGGCCCACAGGTGAAATTTACTCCAGTGGCCCACCCTACTGCTACATAGAAATATGACATTTATTGTGGGTGTCTGGAATACAGGAATTTGTAGGGAGTGAAATAAAAAAATTAAGTAATACCGTTTATTTGCCTAAAGTGCTTCAGAGCATGTTACAAGAGCCCCACTAGACACTAGCACATTGCATGGAATATTAAATGGCACCACTAAAAAGTACAATTTTCCCGCAGATAACAAGCTCTCACACATCTCTGTAAACATAAAAATGTTATTGCTTTTGGAATAACAAAAATAACGTGCAAGTCCAGTAAGGGTTAATCTATATTTAGTGCAAAAAGGAGGAGAGAAGGCCACAGAATCCAATATGATGAAAAAAGGTTAAACCTTTATTCACACTGATATACTGATATATATTTAGGCCCTCCCCCACAAAATAATTACTGTATATAGCCACGCACATTATTATTTTACATATAGCCCCACAAATTATTTTTTATATATTTTTGATTTTAAATATAAATAATACTTAAGATATAGGCCTCCCAACCTTTTCATAGTACATAGCACAATATTTCTGCAATTACACAGAGTGCCCCACAAGCTTCCCAAATCTGTTACTATTCAAACAAAAAAAAATATTTACTTACCTTTGCTGCCGCTCCCAGCAGCTCTCTTCTGCCTTCTCACAGCTGCAGCTCCAGGACTGAAGAGAACAGACTGCATGCCTGCGTTCCTGCATGACGACGTCATCACTCGGCTGTGTATCTGAGGTCAGAGAGCGATGTGCCCAGTCAGTCAGGCCATTAAGTCCAAAGTCGAATAATACATATGTCAATGTTATTATTATCGCAGACTTTTTCCTTGGTATACTCTATGAATATATCAAAGCTTAACCACAAGCACCTCTGGCATCTGGTTGATATTTCTTACTTTAGAAGCAAAGTTTTACATTGTATTAAAGATATCCAATGTCCATTTCTCAGACTCTTGAATGCACTAGACCAATTGACTCTGTTTTCCTGTTCTTTTAAAGAATTTACAGTGTACAGTCCTTTTAAGTTACAGACATGAGCTTTAAACTCAAACCTTAAAATGCAAACCCAGTGGGATGTAGTGTATCTCAAAATCTAACTTATTATAGGATTAAGCACTGTTTAACAAGAAAATCACCCTGCATTGCATTTGAAGGTAGAAAACTAAGAATATCTAATCCTTACAAAATCTTTCTCACATTTCAAAGTGAAAAAAACGTGTAAAAAGCAGAAATGTAACTATATCCTTTAAGGTATTCAAGACAAGTGATACGTGAATTTTCAAATGTCTATTATTATTGATGCACTTTCCCATGTTCCCCTTGACCATACTAACAAATTGGTACTTGATGACAAGAGAAGATAAGCTTCTCCCTTTGTGCTAAAGGACCTTTCTCCAGCTTCCAAGGACTCATTTGTTACAAGATGCATGTAAGTTTTAAGGTCCAAACTGTATTAAAGAAACATAATTTAGGTGATAATTTTGCTACACATGGTATATATTTAAAGAATTGAGTTTAACATGTTTACAATATGTGACTCTTATAAATCTGAATTATTCATTTATACAGTTGTATAAGGGAACGTTTAAACCTTCCCTGTTTATACTCAAATTGGTTTTCCATCCAATGGGCTTCCTGGCTTTGGTGGAGTTGCTGGATCATTTCTCATGTACACCAGGGTACTATAAGATTTAATAAGACATTGATGTAATGGGGAATATGTGGAGGGATAAAACATCCCATCCTCAGATTTTCATCCCTCCACCTTCTACCAAGTACATTAATGTCTCATTAAATATTATACTCTATTACGCCTCATGGTTGGCTCAAATTATACTATTTGGCTCTTTTACCATTAGACCCACTAATAAAGGCTGGCAGATTAAATACCCTGCCGGTGCTGAATTTATGTGTTAGAATACTGATACTGTACTTGGCTGCATCCCCTAGATGTTACTATCATAATAATTTGTAAAATTATACCACATCTTCATATATTTGCACTGAAAAGAATGTACAAATATATGAAGTGTCTGAGCCTGTTCTGTCACGTGGCTGCACTTTCTACTGTGCCACAAAATTCGGAACCTAAAGGGGCTTTCTGGTGCCAATTCGGACCATACACCACATTTTTTACAGGTGAGATTTTACATAAAAGATGGAACTCTACAAAGGACATTTCATACCCTATATGAGGGTGCTAGTAGTGTAAAGGGATAAAATCCCTTCAAAGACCCTTACAATAATCCAATTTCTCTGTCATCCTCAAAAGTGCAGGAGTAGAAAGTCCTTACTTCCACGATGAGTTTTAGGATGGAGCACTGGTTAGTTCCTTGAAATAACAATCCTAGTTAGTGAGTGAAAACAGGCTACAATGCTCCCTAATTCCACAGGGGGACGTATGTATGGCCGAAAGCCTGCAGCAGTACATACGTCCCCCATAGACAGCTATGGTGCACGGGCTCGGTTGGTGAGTGCAACAAGCGCTCACCATTCCCAGCCGTAGCTGCAAAATAATAGAACCTGCTCTTTGCTAGTATTTTCTATGGAGAGGGGCAGGGGCGAGCAGTGTTCACCCCCTCCTCCTCTTCCGTGCGCCGACATATGCACGCCGGGCTACGACACGGCGGGCATACGTTTGTGTGCATTAAACCTTAGAGATCCAAAGAAAATAAGGATTTTCTAGACTGAACTGCTTCCCATATTTTGTACAATATTACAAAAAAAATATCATCTCTATGTGTAATACCACAGCATTTGCAGTCTGTTATTCGGCCACCTGTTTTACTGGTAGCAAACTAATTGGAAATACTCCTTGCTCTTGACAGATGGTTGGTTCTATTTGCCCTCAGGTGCTTCCCTCTAAATTTTAATCAATAGAAACATATTCAGCTTTAATCTGTCAATTTATTAATTCCTTCACAGTGATGGAGAATTGTGAAGATTGGTCAGTGCAAGGCAGCCTGAATGAGAGCTCTGTGTACCCTTCTCGATTATAACCATGATGAGTGATGAAAAGTGCCCAGATTAGGTAATGTTGGGCTCTACTTTTACTAAAAAAAAACACTATAATCTAATCCAGCTGCAAAACCCAAAGTGATCTAACCTTATGCTGTCCTGCCAATACAGGCGGTCCCCTACTTAAGGACACCCGACTTACAGACAACCCATAGTTACAGACGGACCCCTCTGCCCACTGTGACCTCTGGTGAAGCTCTCTGGATGCTTTAAAATAGTCCCAGATTGCAATAATCAGCTTAAAATTGTCTGCAATGAAGCTTTATTGATAATTCTTGGTCCTATTACAGCAAAAAAAATTTAAACTCCAATTGTCACTGGGGCAAAAAAAAAAAATTGTCGGGAACTACAATGATAAAATATACAGTTTCGACTTACATACAAATTCAACTTAAGAACAAACCTACAGTCCCTATCTTGTATGTAACCCGGGGACTGCCTGTATAGAATTTGGTGCTAAGTTCAAATATATATAAAAGAACGTCTGCTCCTAAGAGGCTGCCCAATGTGTTGTAACTTATTTTTAGACAGTTAATTTGTCAATATGGAGATCATAAAGTCTTGGTGAAACCTGGAAGTAAGAGTTTCCCAGGAGAAATTAAGAATTACACACACTTTTTGGTGGAATAAACTTCTTTTTTCAGAATTACCGGAGTGCTGCTTCTCAATCGTATCTCCTTAAGAATTACACAGTTGTAGGTCAAAGGGATTTCCAGGAAAACAGAAATATATTTAACTGAATTATTGGCCAAAGTAAAAATAATAAATTCAGTTATTGTTGAGAAAACATTAAACAAGCCACAAACACACTATCAAATAATTATGTAATTATTGCTATAACTGTGCCTTAAGAAGTAACTCTAAACAAAACTAAACAATGGGAACAGTTATTGTGTGGACCATTCCCACACACCTTGTAAATTTCATACCCGAGGTCCTAATTCAGAATGTCAAGAAAACAGAATAACAATATCCAACCAGATACCAGTATCAAGTATCAAATTGACCGTAAGATTTAAATATTCCATGAAAGTTTATTATTCAAAGAATAAAGAGCACAAAACTATGTAAAGCAAATTGCTCTATTTCCTGAAAGTATAGGATGACCTGTAATACAATGACAGCATCTTTCTCCAAATCACCATTGACTTTCTTTTTCCGAAAACCATTCGAAGGGAAAAAAACATATAAGCTTCTTAATCCTTGAATAATAACATTTGGTGATTAGAACATTCGCTGAAAGCTACAATACATGGCACTGCTCCAGTGGCTGATTTCCTGTGTATTACACAAAAATAAGCATACTACTGAATTTATTATCAGTGGGTATACTGAGGGAGGAGAAATACATACATTGTACATAGAAAGATTCATATTAATTTAAAATGCATTGGTTTTACAAAGGTCTGGACTAGTATTGTACATGCAGTATGGGAGCAAGTCGAGACAATGATCAGAAGGCAAAGTCAGACAATAGTCTTGATAAGTCTACATTCCCACCACTAGGAAAGCTCCCAGTGTAAACGCTGACCGTATCCATAATCATATTTTGGTAGATGAAGGCATCCTTTTTCACTAGATCTGACCAGAATATGTCATATACTGTGGTAAACACAGTATGGGAAGAAGTAGCAAGTTGCATCTTTCCATCCTGCTCCCTCCCTTAAGGCCATTGGAGCCTACGTTTGACAGATTCAACATAATGCTTGATCCCTGGGCGTTAATGAAGGCCCCCAGTGATGTAACTGTCTATATAAGGAAGTGGGAAACAACGTGAACATCGGTAGCTAGACCTCCATTTTATGGATATGGCAGGTATCCGCCAAGCATATCCTTACAAAGAACGGTAAAGATGTGATACAAACCTACATAAAAATATTTTTAAGGAAAAAATCTGCTGGTATAATTAGCAAAGGAGCCTCAAACCTAGAAAAAAGAAGTCCCAATCTTTTCCAAAAAAAAGTATAACATGAAAATTTTAACTTCTCAAGGCAGCAAATGACACACAAATAAAAATCAAGTGATTTGCCTTGCAAAGTTTGTAGGAAACTGCGAGGATCAGTAGATATGTTCAGACTTAGCGTTATCCACCACGTGTCTTTGCATTTACAACGGGCCACTCCAACTCCATTCACCGATGGTCCATTAACTTCATTACAAATTAAAGTGGACATAGTGCAGGTAACTTTGGTTGCCCTGAAATTCTTGGATGAATTGAATCTGATCACTATACATTTTTATCAGACTGCTCTCTTTATTATTTTGTTGTTATATTGTTTTATATTGTTTTAAAACAATTAATAAAACCCTTGCAAAACCAAACTCTTAGAAATTTACAACAATCATTATGTTGCCCATTGCCATAGATCACAAATAAATTACATAAAGATCTTCGGTTCTATACTGTTAGCAGTAACTAAATGTGTATCATGTGTATTTATCATGTTGTATATGTAAACTATACATTTTAAATTTTTTTATTATTTCGATAATAAAATATTAATATTTAAGAATGAAATGACAGTTAGTTTATCCTTTACACAAACTATGCCAAAGATTGTAAATGTCACACCAATATTCCATAAATAAGAAATGTTTATGAATTATAAATGTATTTAAATTAAAATATTTAAAAAATAATTTAATGAATAAACGTATTAAATGTATTTTTAAATGTATTTACTTCTTGGGATTTTTGTAAGTTCTATAAGTTTCCAGTGACCCCCAAAGTTACTTTTATACTTGAAAAAACTTTTCTGAATTATTCAGACCTTATAGACCTAAATTCTAAAATTAAGGAAAACCTAATTTTAATGTCAACTTAAATAGGCTATTTCCTGCTCCCCATAGATATAGACTGTGAATTTGCAGCTGTCATTTTTGCAATGAAGGAATCTTTTGTTTCACTGATAAGTGGCGCATTGTTCAGCATTCAGGTGCCCAGAACAAAACATATAATGGAATACAATCTGTGTCTGGGAAGAAAAAAAAAGAATGTTCTAGATTACTTTCAGGTAAACTTTCCATTTCCATTTGTTGCACACCCTAGATTTGTTGAATATAGAAAGTAACTCTAATTGCGGTCTATTTTAATATCTGCCCCATCACTCTCTTTTATGTATACCATTGGTTTTATAAGGATCCTATTTTAATGCATTAAACCACAAGCCTCCTCAGGAAGGGTAAGAAATCTTCTGGAATTCCCTCTTTTATATGAATTGTCACATGTTTACCTCCTCCTAAGTCATGTTAACCTTACCGATGTGTGACATATCTGTAAGTCACACATCGGCTGCATGTGTATGGAGAGTGCTGTTGAATTCATCTGAAGATGTTAGTTTCGTGCAGCATCTCCACACTGCGCCCTTAAAAATACAACAGTACAAAACTGTGCTCCTAAGTAGTATATATCCCAAACTACACAATTACATATACAGCACCCTAATAATTTAATAATACTGCCAACCTAATAAATGAATACATAAAAAACCACCATAATGAACTTACAGTATATACAGCTCCCAATAAAATTCTATACAGTACCCCATAACAGCCCCGTAGTATAACAGCTAGCGGCAGGTCTAATGTCTAATGTTAAAAACAAAAAAGTGGTTGGTAACTCCAAACTAATTCCCTTATAAGTTGTATTATATTCTAACATGCAACATGAAAAAGGCACTGAATGCATATGTAAAGATTCATCTCTCTGATGAGCTCAGTAAACTATCACTAAAACTTCTTTCATTGGTTCCGGAGAATAAATATTTTATGTATGATACTACCTTGTATTATCAAAAATGCTGTACAGCCATTGGCTCAAGACTAGCACCAGCTTATGCCAATTTATTCATGGGCCTTTTTTAGGCCAATTTTTATTTTCCACTGATTCTTTCAGACAGTTTATCTAATTTTATCGACGTTATATCGATGACCTGTTCTTGATTTGGACAGGTACATCGGCTGATGCAAAATCTTTTTATGACTATTTAAATACTAATGATTGGGAGATATCCTTCTCCTCAGGAAAATACGATTACATTTTTAGATTTAGAACTTCATATTAAAGATGGCTCCATATCCACATCCACCTTTTTCAAAAAGGTGTATACAAACAGTTATATAATTTATGAGTGCTCTCATTTTGAAAAATGGAAAGACAACATCCCGTACAGTATAAGACGGTTAGAAAAAAATGTATGGGCCCTCTGTTTTTAATTAACAAACATCTGATAAAAAAAATCGTTTTCTGGAAAAAGGCTATCCACTACAAATTTTAAAACAGACATACCATAGGACTAACCCAGCAAGTTATCATCTGAAAAATGACTATACTTTCAATTTTAATACCAGGTACAATGATTAAGTCAGAGAAATAACTAATATATTAAGAAAACACTGGCATGATCTAGAAAAGACTAGGTACTTAAGACAGTTTTCCCCAAAAAACCCTTGGTCACATGTAGAAGGGCCCCTACTCTTAAGAATATTCTGGTTCCGAGACATCAAACAACATGGCTTGGCAAACCGTACTACAATCCATAAAACCTGATCTTCGGATACAACATCGCTGATTAGGAGATGCTGCCATAAACATTGATTGTGCTGTTCCAACATTAATAATAATGCCACTCTACAAAAAACTACAATGACATGCCAATCTAGTTGTATAATAATAATCTTATTAAATGCCTGTGTGGCTTGCAGTATATAAGTAGGACCACTCAAGAACTACATGATCGCATCACAGGCCATAGAGAAAATATTAAAAAAGGTTACCTACAACAGAGGCTCTCAAAACATTTTTTTATTTAAACATCATGAGAAACTCTTGATTATTAGCCAGATTGACCATATCCCTGAGAATGTACACAATGGATATTAAACACTATGTAGAAGAGAGGTATATTGGATTTATAAATTACATACCCTTAGCCCTGATGGCTTAAATGAAGTTTCCGAAATGGTTGTATAAAACCTTGCAGCATCCCCAAATACATTGGCTGTCGCGCACACTCTCTTATCCTTCACTTTTGGAAATATTTTGTCCACTTACAGCCACTGTAGTTCTTCCTGAGTGTTCCATTTAGCGTTTCATCTGGCCATTAGTCTTCTTCCGGGCCGATCAGGGACTTGCATTCCATGCTAATCTCGTCTATTGCACAATTTATGATTATATATGATATGTAAACTTAAAATCCAACAGTGTCCATATGCCTGAAGAATATCATCATATTGTAATTGCAAATGGTATTTAGGGTATTTAAACTTTCTTTTTTTCTTTATAATGATGAAATCACTTCTGCCTCTATATGTATATAATACCATGATGATATGTATTAAACACTGACCTGACGAAGTGCCGGGTAGTAGGCGTTGTCCTTTTTTTATCTTTTATATATGTTTATTATTTTATTTTTTGAATAAAATAACATAAAAAGTCCTTTTTTTAACTGACATCCAACAGATAGGAATTGACCTTCTTGATCCTTGGATAACCCCGTTTAGGCGGATCATGTGTTTTGTGTCTGCCAAGACCATTATGGTTTGTAGGTGTATGATGTATTTTTTACTTACCGGTACTTCATCAACTTTCTCTATTGTCTTTATTCAATTTGTGTATATCTTCTTTCCAGTAGTCTTCTTTATATTGTCAACAGTTTCATAGCTCCTCCTGTCCCTCATCTTATTCTCAAAATGTTTCTCACACCTGTTCTATTAACCCATTACCGATCAGCTCACGGGCTGATCCCTCTCCATAGCCGGTAAGTCTTTGCAGCATTTTGCATCGCCATCTTTTCAGAGGCGTAACTTTAATATTTTTTCGTTTACAAAGATAGTTTAGGGCTTATTTTTTTACATGTTAAGTTGTCCTTTCAGGTGGTACCATTTTGGCGCACATAACTTTTTTGATCCCTTTTTAGAACATTTTTGTGAAGAGATTTTATGAAAAATGTACATTTTTGGCGAGTTTTATCGGGTTTTGTTTTTACGGCCTTCACCGAGCGGGTCCAATAATATTTCTGAGTTATTGTACGGATTGTTTTGGACGCGGCGATACCAAATATGTGGGGGTTTTTGGTGATTTTGTGTTTTTTTCACTTTATTGCATGTGTATATGGAATGTTTGTGTTTAGGGGACTTTAACTTTATTAAATTAATTCTTTTTATTAAAAATGTTTTTATTCATTGTTTTTAACTGTTATTGATTACTTTTAAAGGTTAGCTTGAACAAGCGATCCACTGATCGCTTGTTCAAGCTCTTCTTCACCTTACACAGTGTAATTCAGATGACCGCATGCTCAGTGTGTTACAGTTCAGGAGCCGGCGCCAGAAGTTTGATGTCATAATACTGCATTTTGCGGGAACGCACCTCCCGCGATGCAGTACTATTACGTCAAATGTCGGTAAGGGGTTAAATACCACCATTTTGAAGTGTAATTTGTTACGCAGAAAATAAGCCATATGACACTTTTGTACATGGAAAAATAAAAAAGTTAGGGAGTGAGAAATGAAAACGCAAAAACGAAAAAGGGCATTGGCGGGAAGGGGTTAAACTGGACTCATCTGCTACAACTACAACATCTTCTGCTCTTCTTATCCCCCCAATTATTGTAACCAACAAGTTCAACACTGAATTTACTTGAAAACCACAATTTCATTTGGCATTAATAACAAAATTGGTAAATCCTTTAGGAAATTATGTATCCTACACATGACGTGAAATCTTAGTAAAGACAAAAAGGCAGGCCACACACAGAACCAGTGACATGAATGAGAGCTTTGCCACTGAGCATGAAGTAGTTATAGGCACTTAAGTGTTTCAAAAGGTCTTCTATTTAAGAAAAAAATCAAGATGGGACATGTTGGGATGTTTTAAAGCAATTGTTGCTGTTTTCTGGTCTTCTGTCTTGTTAACAATGGGTTCATAACGCACAATGTAGGATTGATTTCACATGCAAAATTGTATAATATGCATATGTACTCAATGTGAAGAGGGAAATACACTGCTCCCAGGCACCTCCAGCATTTAAATCCTTTTGGACCCCAAATTCTGACACATTTAGGACACCATTGTAAATAGCTAAATGTTAAGTTGACCAACATTAATTTGTCTGCCTTATCTGTTCCGCTTCTTTGTATCCGCCTGGGTCCCTTTCATTGAACCAAGGACAAAGTCTCATATTGTAGTTAAGACTGTACTAAATCTTTGTCAAGTGGTAACATTATAAGGTAATAGTGTACCATTATGACCCAATCCTGCTGGCCTGACATGCAGTGTCGTTGCTTGCTAATTTAAGGTAACCATCCAAAATGATACAGGTAGACTCAACATTTGTCGTACACTGAATCCCAACTGCCAAGTTAATACTTAGTGTAGTCGAACTTGACAGATGTTTACTGTGCCCAGGCCTGGGTGACCATTGGTGCTGTGAGATCACCAGCACTTGGCCACTGGATTTAAATAGGTTTGGGGCACCCAGCTGGGATCTCCAACAGCTCCAATGATAGCCCAGCTTCAGTACATAATCATTTGCATACAAAGCTGTAAGTGGCACCAGCAATGACGTAGAAATACCCTTGCCTTGTGCACTCACCCCAGTGGCTGGGGTGCTATTCAGATACTCCGGTCTCCAGATCCTTGTTGAACTACTTAATGTATTGCTATTGACTCTTCTTTGCCTCATGATCCTGTATCTCATAATCACTTGGACTTGACCTGGTTACCCTGACTATACTTGTGTCTTTCTGTCTCTCTTTGTTTGTCATCTGGACATACTCAAAGTAGGGAACATCAAACAGTTGCCACCTGTGTTAACACAGGACCTGGCAAGTAGGTAGGGACAGTGGTTGTGGGTGAGTACAAGGTCTGCACCTCTTCCGTGTCTTTACAAGGTCTCTGTATAATATATTAATAATAAATACTGGTCTTTTAATTTCATTAATTGGATTTCATTCAGCATGGAGGTTGTGTTCAGTCATTACATAACATGCTAATTGGACCTTGTACAGACAAATCTTTAAAAACCACCCACACCCTAATCAGAAAAGGCTGGCAGCTTTACTAATAATTGACACTACACACACTGATGCTGTCTCACACATTAGTAGTCAGTAAGTGACACAGACTTGAGTGGCATCTAGAACCTCACAGGATAGGATCTGCTCTATCAGGAAGAGAACTTCATCACAACTTCTCCAGCCATCACTGCTGAATTAACCTCCAGATGTCCTCAGTTCTATGCAGCACATCTCCGCACTGTACCCGTAAAAATACCACAATCATTTACACAGTCTATATACAGATTTTACTAAGCTGTATAAAGTAATTAATACTGAGGTCGATAGTTTAGCATTACAGAGAGATTTGTGGAAGCTTGAGGAGTGGGCAGAGAAATGGTTGATGAGGTTTAATGTAGATAAATGTAAAGTTATGCACTTGGGCCAAGGAAACAAAAAGTATAATTATGTTCAAAACGGTCATTTACTTGGTAAAACTGGAGCTGAAAAAGACTTGGGGGTGTTGGTGGATGGTAAACTTAATTTTAGTGAACAGAGCCAGGCAGCTTCAGCTAAAGCAAATAAAATCATGGGATATATCAAGAGAGGAATAGATTCTCATGATAAAGACATAGTTTTGCTCTTATACAAATCACTGGTCAGACCACACATGGAATATTGTGTACAATTTTCCCCTGATTACTTATGTACAGCAATTAATAAAAAAAATTATGGTATAGGTAATAAACGGTAATATACTATAGGTAGTATATGGTAATCATGGTATAGCATATTTGTGAAATTATTGGTGATAGTGGTCTTTGCAGTATGGTGGTATTATTCAGTCATTATGTAATGATAATAGGCATGACAGAGCAGTATTATTTGGAAAAGATCATCAATTAATACAGGTAAAATTTGTGCGATTAATTTTTATACTGGTCTGGTTTGGTCCTGTCAGTATGGTGGAATTTTCTGCCTAATTTACAGGCTGTCAGTGCCTTCCCAATTTGGCCTGTGAGTGTAAGGGAGTAGGCTAACATAATTTGTAATTACTGATTTTGGAATTCTTTTTGAATTGGACATGATACAGTGTCAGGCTCCAGGGGTAGTGGACCCACTGGACCACCATGGATAATGACGTTTTCGCCAGAGCCCGCCGCAAATCGGGTTGGACTTGCTGCGATGTGGTACCACCAGGTCGTTCCACAGGTGTGACTTTGGTTTCAGTTTTAAATTTGTTGGGTAATAAGCAGATTAATTGGATTTGGGGGTTTGGCAATGGGTTAACTCAAACCTCATCCATAATGCATCTATGAGGGACTGTCTCTGTAAACTTTAAAGGAAATCAGTAATATCTGTGTGCCTGCACATACAAGTGATGGAGCTACACAGTCTTGGACTGGTCCACAAGGAAGTACATTCAATTCTAATAAAGTGATTATATCTGGAGCTCAATATCACATATAGAGCTATTTTTCAGGAGGTGGCCCAAAGTTTATTTGAAGCAAAATCTGAATGAGAACCTATTCTCCAAATCAACTTTGGGACTTTTGACATTTTCACATTGGATCTGAACACCTTCTGAAAAGTGTCTACATAACCCGATGTCTCCAGTTATTATGATCTTTATTTAAAGGAAATATACCACATATTTTATACCGAATAAGCCACCAACATTGTCTTGAAGATGAAAGTATACAAAAGTCATGCATACCATTATATTGTGCTTTACTACATATCACCTCCTGTATAAATTGTTTTAATAATTATGTTAATTAGGCAGAAATGCTTTGGGGGCATTTCCAGTTTAAGAAGGACACAGCACACCCCAGGACAAGTGCACCTGCACAAGATTTAAATGGAACCTGTAACCAGGGACCTCATTTTCACTAAAGACAGATTGTAAAAGCCCATGACACCTGCAGTGCAAAAATGCCTCTCTGCCTTTTCTAATAATTTGCAGTACAGTATAATTGTGTGTTATAACTTACTCTTGCATCCTGACAAAATCCTGGGGTAGTTCCTGGGGTTGGGCTTTGGTTTGGATGCATTTCAAAAATCAACATGTGACTTGTCTGAGCTGCAGGCTGCCTCCATCTTTGTGCTCCTGTACAGCTTGGCCCTCCCCCACTAATGTCAGCTCACCAGGCTGTGACCTCTGAGAAGGAGCAGGAGGAGGAGCTGCACAGGAGCACAAAGGTGGGAGCCAAGCTCTGAGCAGTCTGCAGCATAAGTCACATACTGTTTTTTGAAATGCATCCAAACCAAAGTCCAGCCCCTGTAACTACCACAGGATTTTGTCAGGATGCAAGGTAAGTTATAACACACATTTATATTGTTATGCAAATGCTTAGAAAAGGCAGAAAGGCAGATTTGCACTGCAGGTGTAATAAGCTTCTGCAACCTATCTTTAGTGAAAATGAGGTCCCTGGTGAAAGGTTGCCTTTAAAGAGAACAGTTACGTCATTGGGGGAAGCTTCATAGGAGGCAGATGGGAGGCCAGAAATGCTGCAGGGGTTTTGCATTAGGAAGTGAAGCCAGAGCTCAGAGAGATCTGATAACGCCCCTGGTAGGACTTCTGCCAAAATAACATGGAACATGGTAAAATATGATATAAAGTCATGTCTGGCATGTGTATGCTTTTATCTTGAAGACAGTGGTCGCAGTTTATTGGGTATAAAATATGTGATATATTTCCTTTAACAACTGAATTTTCAAAGATGCCTCTCTTTCAGTTGTGCCCTTTATGCAAAATTAAATCAAAGTGTAACAAAAATTATAATAAAAATAATTAGAGGAAATCTATAATCAGAATCCATCATGGATAAACTAGTCTTACTCTTAGATCCAGACACTGTGACTGTGGTAATATAATACTCCAATTAGGTTCATTAGCATAATGTTAAATGTTTATTTTAGAAGGAGGATTACCAAAGCCACAGTGCCTAGATCTATGGGTAAGTGTAACTGGTTAATCCTGCTTGATTTTGATTTCCTTTAAAGAAATAAAAGTCTAATCTGTAGTATAATTATGACAGTATGACAGAAAATATAAAAATAACAATATCTGGGCAAGAGAAAATGTAACTAATATAATGAAAGAAATAGCATTTGCACAATACCTGATTCCATTTATATTTCACAGGGACATCATACCACTAGGGGGAGCAGTATGAAAACTGATTTATTAAACGGCCATTGAATTCAGCAAAAATAGCCATCTTCACTTAGCTCCCAAGCTCCCTCTGCAGCTCTGTAAAATATATTTAATCAATCAGCAAATTATTTGTTTAGTGGGAAAAAATAATTAGTTCTATTAATTCTAGTGGCATAAAAAGCTACAGTATACTGAGTTTAGACATAGTCATAGTGATGTCAAGGGTTATCCCATTGACACTGTACTATATGTGACTGTTATATTTTTGGGGGTGCAGTGTGGAGATATGCTAAAACTAGCCAAAAACATCTGAGTGTCAAATTCTACAGCAATAGGTCTTTGCACTTCTGCCCATGTTTAACTAACCTTCTAGTATGTGAGACAATGATATGTATGTTACATGAGGTAGTATTGGTATCCTTAATGTGCGCTATGGATAGGGGGGGCACAAAATTTGCCTCCATGGAGTGCAGAAATTTCTGGTTGCAGATGAGATGCTTGTTTGTGTTAATAAACCACATCTTTCACAAGGGCAGAAGTTGTCTTGTAGACGAAACTAGAAATAAATCTACCAGACCTAACTATTTTTGACATACTCCTTGTTTTAACTTATAGATATTGATCTATAAAACTGAAAAGTAATTATAATAATAGCATAAAAATTCAAAAAACTGACATTGTAATAAAATTCAATATAGTACAAGCAAAATGAGAGGAACCTGCCTGGACTTTGGGACCACTTAAGTCCTGATTTCCATAAGCCTGCCTTGTATGCAAGACTTTTTTCTGAGACCACCTTAGAAGATGTTTTTAAGTAACACAATTCTTAAAAAAAATATAAAGTTTGAGTTTAAAGGTTAATAATTTTGTTAACCCGCCCACCCTCACAACATAAACACATAATGGGCCCGGGATGAAGCTGGCAGGTACTCCAGGAGCATTTGACTGAATCACTATGCCATGGCTTTTCTGCTAAGCTTCTCTAATTTCTAAATTACTATCCTGTCATTCTTTGATCTGTGAGTGTCTGTCACATCTGACTCTTATAAATCCCTCAGTTTGCAAGAGATGTTTCTAAGCATTTGAATAGCACAAATGTAAAGTATGCAAAGGTAAATCAGACTTTTAACTGTCTCCAAAAAGGATTCCAGAAAAGTTAAAGGTCAAAGGAGTGTGAACTGACAGCCATCTAGCAGCACAGGACACTTCAACCCTTGTAACCTTACACTTGTTGCCTAAAGTGGATCACTAAACTCAAGTGTTTCCTTAACCACCAGTCATCTACTACACATATTAAAGAATTCCCCAAATTTTAGGACCGGTGACGATGGTAGACCTTTGCAATACTTAGATTTCTATAGTATGTCTATAGTGATTCACACAACAATTATAGGAAAAAAGTCACAGCCATATTCATTGTGTTTTCACAGTTGAAAATAACAATTTTGTGGACCTCAGCAACATCACAAACTTTACCTGTAAATTATGTTATTAGAAAGCCTAAAACCTTCAAAATTACAAATGTATTAAAAAGAGTGGCATGTAGTTACATAGTTACAAAGTTTATACGGTTGAAAAAAGCATCAGGGTTGGCAGCGGAGGAGCATAAACAGGAACAGGTCCGGGGTCACAACGGGAAATCAAGAGACGAGCACAGGGAAATAATACTAGCTTTCTCAAAGGCATGTAGCACAAAGATCCGGCAGGCAGGGGCGTTGCTCGGGTGGTAAAAGATCTGGGGCACAGGCCCCAATGCATTTGTATTAAATTGACAGTAATGACCATTTTTGTACATGACCCCCTCAAATGAGTTTCCCACCAAAACCAATTGAAAATTCAGGAGAAATCCCTACTTATTCCATCCATTGCCTGCAGGTGATGTGTCCTCGGACTGTAGTTGTTCTCTTCAGCCACGTTTCCTCCCTGTAAAGTTTACCACACAGACATCTTATGTTCTTTATTGTTCCTATATCTTGGTCCCATAACACGGTTATCCTGCTGCTACCTCTAACACTTTACTTCCAAATACTGTAAGAAGACTACACGGAATACACAATTTATAAGCCTAAAATATTCTAGTTTACACATACTACACTATCCCCATTTTAGCCCCCACAATAACTGACTCTCCACAATACATTGGCCCCATAAGTTACATTACTCCCTCATTGTGCCACCCACCTGATAATGTTCCCTAAACATGGCCTAACATGTAATAATGCACATAATACCAGTCACCTCTGATAATGCCCCTGCAAAGTGACCCTTTCTAATTATCTAATTTGGAGCCACCAAATAATTCCCACACTAAATAATGCCCCCAAACACTGAATAAGGTATGTCCCCACAGACCCCATTCAGTAATGTCCCCCACAAACCTCCAGTATATAATGTTATATATATATATAATGGGCAAATAACAATCCCCAAAGAAATTGATGTTCCCCAAAGCCACCCAGAAATTCATGTTCTCTGCAGCCCCCACGACAATGGATGTCCCTCCTGCGCTTTACACGAATTGATGCCCTCCCACCCCCTCCCAGTAATTGGTGTCCCCCAAAGCCTCCCAGCAATTGATGTACCCCCTTCAAAAATGGATATCCCTCCCAAAACCCCAACAATGGATACCCCTCAGAAATGGTTGCCCCCATCCCTAGCAATGCATGTGCCCCAAAGACACCCAGCAATTGATGTCCCCCCCACTTCAAGCAATTGATGTCTCCCACAAATCCCCCCAGAAATTAATGTTCCCATTAGCTCCCCATCAATGTTGTCATATACAGTCTCCCCAGAAATTAATATTCCACCCCAGCCCCCCAGAGCAATGGATGTCGTCCACACTTTCCCAAGCAATGGATGTCATTACCTTCCCATAACCTCCCAAGCAATTGATGTTGGCCGCCACAGTGGACAAAGCCGCGCCTGTGGAACGATCTGGTGGTACTAACAAGTCCAACCTGTTTTGCGCCAGGGTCTCGTGAAAACCGGGTACCACTTAGACTCCGGTCCCAGGTGTCGGCTTACGTCATCGTCCGCGGTGGTCCAGTGGATCCACTACCTCTGAGCCTGACACATTTCTTATACAGGCAGTCCCCGGGTTACATACAAGATAGGGTCTGGAGGTTTGTTCTTAAGTTGAATTTGTATGTAAGTCGAAACTGTATATTTTATAATGGAAGTTTTAGACAATTTTTTTTCTTTTGCCCCAGTGACAATTGGAGTTTCAAAATTTTTGGTGTAATTGGACCAAGAATTATCAATAAAGCTTCATTACAGACATCTTACAGCTGATCATTGCAGTCTGGGACTATAGTAAAGCATCCAGAGAGCTTCACCAGAGGTCACATGGGGCAGAGGGGTCCGTCTGTAACTATGGGTTGTCTGTAAGTCGGGTGTCCTTAAGTAGGGGACCGCCTGTAATCACATATAGACCATTGTCTTTATATATAGTCCAACATTATCATAATACGGTTGATGTCTTTGAACAAATTATGGTTGGTTTACATTTATATGAAAATCTCATGAAACCATTCCAATAGGTAAAATGGGTAAACAATAACACAAAACACCATTATGTCATTATTCCACAACACCCAGGCTAAATAAGGGCAATGTTCAAGATGGCAGCATATGTAAGGTTGGTATCCTCCAGGGTATAGATCAGAGGAAGAATATCATATCTAAAAGGAACGTCTATTGGTAGAAGTCACTTTAGTGACCATCTGAAGTGTTCATATCCTACATGACATTTATATGCTGCTGTAGTGCAGTTTTTTTGACCTGGGATAGGTAATCTTAGTACTTTGATCTAAGGGTCTAGTTCCCTATCCTGGCTAGATTGAGAGGACCCACTCATATACCACATATTTGGTTTTAACACTACCAGTTTTACTGCTTGATTTATATTAATATAATCTTTTTCACAATTGCATCTCCTACTGATTAATAATAATTCATTTATTTATATACCGCACTCAGATTACACAGCACTTGCCAAATCACAATCTAATCAACTTACCAGTATGTTTTGGAGTGTGGGAGGAGACCAGAAACTGATTTCATGTATATTTGCAATAAGAATCAAAACATACCATATATAATAAATCCACTTGTTTTTTGTAATTTATTTACTGTCTGTTTCAGTTCTCCTTGTTAAATACACCTGAAGGGGTATAGAAACAAAGCCACGTGTCACAAATCAGCATCTGTCAATCTAGATCACGTGATCTATCGTGCAATGTCTTCACTATTTGTACTTGAAAGGCAGGTAATTTATACTGTTTAGTCTAGACAAAGACATTGCAGCAGGTCTATGATCCACATACACAGATAAAATCCATCCTTATATGTTTTCTGTGATAAAGAATGACAGCGCTTTTAGCTGTGTCATTTAGAAATAGAATTATACTGAAGACTTTTTTGTAGCCTAGTAGAAAGTATAATAGTAGGGACCTGATTGAAACTCTTTTCCAATAACAATTACTACATTTGTGCTCAGTTTTGAGTTTTCTAACTATTTTCTGACTATTGGGGTGGTTTCACATTGGATTTTTTTTTCACTTCATTGATTTTTCACTTAAGCCATTTTGGCCTGTGGACACATACAGATTGTGATTTGTCACTGATGCCTTACTGACCCATTCTTTTCAATGGGCTTGTTCACACTTGAAACTTGTAGCCACTGATTTACTGTTATCAGTGAACACAAAATGAACAGGTTCTAAACTGATTATTGACCAGTGAAAAAAAACTGTAATGTGAAAAAACCCATTAGAAGGAATGGGTCTGTAAGACATCTGTAAAAAATCACTGAAGCCTGTATGAGTTCATAGGCCGAAATGGGCTCAGTGAAAAATCACTGATGTAAAAAACCGCCAATGTGAAACCACCCTTATTAATCTGAGTAATCTGTGCTCTCATTGTGCATTACCAAACCCTTTGGAATGTGATAGCTCCAGGCCACCATACACGTGTTAATACCAAATCTACTATGGTTACTCCACTATTTCCAACCATAACAGGGGAGTTTAGGTACAATGTTCTGCACATGTATCTAACATAAATGGCTACAACCAATATTAATGCATATTTGGGGTCTACAATATATATTGGCCACATAATCCAGACATTATAGTGTAGGCTCAATAAACACAGGAGCAACATTGCTAAAGGGCATTTGCTTCACAGTGTATGCAAAGACGCTCTAACTCATCATTTATGCTCAATAGACAATTTACAGATAGAATAAACAACCATGTCGCCGTAGCTAGTTGTAAAAATCTCAAACAGATGGAGATATTCTAGATTTAAGTTCCAAAATCTGGTTCCACCTGGATTCAATGAAGTATTAGACCAAAATTGACTTTAATAGTAATTGATTATTAGTATTAATTTATTTAAACTATTTTATTTAAAAGCCCCCCTTTTGTGACAGAGTGTGATGCTATGTTTATGGATTGTAATTTAATACATTTACTTATTTATTATGTAGGCCATACAATGTCCCACTAAGTATTGGTGGTTTTTCTAGGTTACTTTGTTTTCATTTTTCATACTGTAACCGTAGGTATTTAATTATAATTTTTATAGTTTATACACTGGAGATCAAAAGTAGATCTAGTTTAGTTTATTAAACTAACTGTGGCATAGTGAAATTATTTTCCCTATTTCTATGGACTTTTTCAAAGACTGTGTAAACCGGTCTTATACGGTGAGTAGCTCCTTAAAGGGCAAGCTGTGCACCACACACAACTGTGTTTCTGTCCTGGGGCGATGGCCTGAGTGCCCACAGAAAGGGCTCTGAGTGCCACCTCTGGCACCCGTGCCATAGGTTCGCCACCACTGCTCTAGAATATTGCAACTATACAACATCATAAACTCATTTAAGTCCCCCAAATGGCTGGTCACCTTCCAAAGATGAATGCAGGAGGGGACAGGATAATGCTCAGAATCTCCATGGGTAATTGTTTCAACACTGCAGCTGGAATTACTCACCAGTTCAGCACTAAACAGAGTAACGATCTGTCTCGTCATACAGTGTCTCAATGTCATCTCTGTGGACTGAAACTTTACTGTGCAGTGACCAAACTTCTCATTAACAGAAAGAGTCATTAGGCTAGACTCACCTTTGCTGTGGAGCGTGTTGTGTGGACAGAGGAAAAATGGTAAATAGTTTATTTTAGTAATGAAAAAAAGTTTAATTTATTTGGATCTATTGGGAAACAATATGTTCGTCGACAAACTGGGGAGAGATTACAAAATTCTGAAAAATCAAGTTCTGCTGCCATTCTTTATGTTTTCTATATGTAGATGGGTTGAGTCAAATCCCTGGGCTTGGCAACCGCCTGTGTTTATTCTTGTGCTGCTTTTTTAATTTTTAACATAAATATAGTTACCACATGAAAGTTGTGCAGGTGTACATACCCTATATAAAAAGTCACCTATGCATGTCTTTCTCAGACATGAAATCAGAATAAACGCAAAATTATACCTACATGCATTAGTATTTGATCCTTCTCCATTTACACATTGCAGAAAGCCACTGAAGTCTGCAGTTGGGTTTCATTATCATCATACATCTCTTCTGATGGTCTGCCGTCCACACCCTCATCTCCAACACAAGGGGGCACACTTACACCCGAACCCGCAGAGTTCACAAAAGTGCATTGTCCGACAATAATGCACAGTGCCCAATATCCTGCATGTGTCCCTTCCCCCGCTCAGGTCCGACAGAGTTCACCTTCTTCTTCCTGGTTCATGTATGTGCATTGTCTTGAAACACAATTTGAATCTTAAATTAAAATACAGTAAATTAAAGTACAGTAAATTGCCAAAATCCAGAGGTCAGTTTGTAACTACAGGTTGTCTGTAAGTCGGGTGTCCTTAAGTAGGGGACCACCTGTATTGATATTCTGTTAACTTTTGTCTGCGCAGACTCAGTGGGGAGAATCTATAAATAGTGCTCCAGCTCCTGATGGCGGCAACGAAAGCGTTAATAGCCGCGATCGGTGCTACCTCTGTATGAAGAGGACTCAGCCCGTGAGCCCTCTTCATACACACCCTATACCTCTGCGCCGTAGAGCTACGGCGCAGAGCGTTAAGGGGTTAAGTTGAATTTGTACATAACTCGAAACTATTTTTTATAATTGTATCCTTAGCCAAATTTTTTTTGCTCTTTGTGACAATTGGATTTTAAAAATGTTGGCTTGTCATCAGAACCAGGATTAAGAATAAAGCTTCATTGCATACACCTTTAATAACTATTATAGCTGTTTATTGTAGTCTAAGGCTAAAGTACAGTAAATTGCCAAAATCCAGAGGTCAGTTTGTAACAACAGGTTGTCTGTAAGTCGGGTGTCCTTAAGTAGGGGACCGCCTGTATTGATATTCTGTTAACTTGTGTCTGCACAGACTCAGTGGGGAGAATCTATAAATAGTGCTCCAGCTCCTGATGTTTGCCATTTGGCACAAGTCGCACCAGATGTACTGAGTCTCCATACTCTCACATGCCCATATTAATTCTATGCCAAGTACTGTCGGAGGCTATAGTCAATTTGCCGGCTTCTGGAGAACATTTTTCCACTGCAGAAAATTCCCTTAAACCTTGTCAAATATTTGCAGCTAAATGGCCCCGATATTTATAACTTTCATCATTCTTTATTAGTGGGAGACTCACATAAAATGTATAATAAATGATATGTGGCTTTCCAGACAATACTTGCAGTGGCTTACCGGTATTTATTCTCCACACAGAAATATCCATCTCAGTAGGGAGTCAGGGGGGATAGCTGTTTGGCTAAAAGTTATGTAAAGTGTAAGAGCAACTTTAGACTGATGCAGAATATGGCTTGAGCACTAATGGTGCCTAGGGGAGCATCATTAATGATGAAGATATGAATTCTTTACTCTCGGTACAAGAAGGAATCTGCTGATGGCACACAGACAAACATATCTGTGCCTTAATGAGTGGAGTCAGCATACAACTTCCTCATAAGCCACATAAACAAACGAGGGAGACATTTATGATTTGCTTTCGGTCAATTTTTTGGCAGTTTTTTTTCCTTTATTTGCCCAATACACCATATTTATGATGTGCCGGCACCACAATTTAGCTTCTTTTCCGACACTCACACTTTTTTCTTTTTTGTTGCTCAATTTGGATGCAGTTCGTCAATCCAGACCCTTTTCCTGCACTTCTAGTTTCCCAACACTTTTTTGGTGCTTAATTACACCAACAAACTTCTAAATCCCTTTATGAACGTGGTTTGACATTTATGATGTTTAATTCTGTTTCTCACGGTGCAACGAATAGTGGCTGTGCGCCACAATGTAACATCACAGTGCAAATCAATTCTAAAATTGGAACAAAAAAGAACAACCAGCGCCAAAAATAATGAATGCCAACCCTATTGTCCAAGGTTCTGCACCTCTGATGTAAGTCCTGCGCTCAGATGGTCGTGCTGCTTGAGATGAAGTTGTTGTTACTTTAATTGTTGCTATTTCATTCTCCATTCTCACCTCTAATCTTTAGTTTGGTTTTTAAAAGTCTGTAACCACCGAAGGTTTATATGTAGAGTACTTAACAAGGGGGTGGTAAATGTTTACTTTAATACAACACATGCCTCCTAAGAAAGTGAAATGTTACCTCCCTCTTGGCTAATATGAGCTCATTCACATAATAACTTCCAGGGGCTGTATATTTTGAACGGTGGACGGAGTTACAATAACAAACACCAAATTGATCAGGCACAGATGAGATGCTATTTAGTATTTTGTACTTGGTAAGAGATCTTCTTTAAGTCCAAACTTAAAGTTACAATAAAAACAAGATATGCAGTGCATCTTTCATATCATCTAAAATATGGTAATAGGAAATCTTCAGGTGTATAAATATATAAAGTACAAACATAGCTAAGCAAATGGTCCCCAGTGTGCCTCGTCTCTCAGTAGTAAGTACAAATGCAGGTGAAAAAAAACATATATTAAGATTGGCTTGGCTCACTTTACAAATCCATACCACCGCTTTTCTACTTGCATAGTATTGTGTGCTATTGTCGGCACGTGCGTGTCACGATATTTGGAATATGGAATATTATGACATTTAAAGAGTATCTGTCAGGGTGTGATTTGGGACACTAAACTACCCACAGGTCTTTATTGACCAGAAGTTTAGTGTCCCGAATTACCCTTTACCAAAATGAAAAAAGCAAACCTTTATACTTACCTAGCGCTGGGTCCAATAAGACACATTGGACCCATCTCTTGTGCTTCCAACACCTGTGGAGTCATGTGGTGAAGCTGTACACCCTGTCATTTCGCAAGTGCCGTAACTGTGGTGCATGCGCAGTGAAGCTGGGGTGTAGTACGTCGGCTTCACTATATGACAGCAGAGGCACAAGGAGCACCGGACTAAGGTAAGTATAGACGCTTTTTTTTTTAAATAGCGGCACATAGGCACTTGCTAAGGGGCAATTTGGGAGAACTTAACCACTGGTCCATAATGTTTGAGAACAAAGTGCATTTGTATAATTATTACCAATCGGGATAACGCTTACAAAGTATTCACATAAGGTCCCTATACTAACCGAAACATAAGTACCAAATTCAAGTATACAGAACCACAATAAAATTCTAAATTCATCAAAAGTAGATAAATCGAACAGTATATCTTTATTTCTATTTGAACACAAAACTGGCAATCAACAATCAATATTAAAAACATCCCATAAAAACAGAGAGTGGTGGTGGTCAATACAATAATCAATATTTAGCCATATTAGGCATACAAGTAAAACAGGGAGAAATATCACGGTATAACCAGAGTTCAGAGCCTTAACCAGGCATTCTACACTATCTATTCATACCACAGTAAGGAGACTCCCCGGCCACCACCACAGCACCCCTACTGTGGGGTGCTGTGGTGGTGGTCGGGGAGTCTCCTTACTGTGGTATGAATAGATAGTGTAGAATGCCTGGTTAAGGCTCTGAACTCTGGTTATACCGTGATATTTCTCCCTGTTTTACTTGTATGCCTAATATGGCTAAATATTGATTATTGTATTGACCACCACCACTCTCTGTTTTTATGGGATGTTTTTAATATTGATTGTTGATTGCCAGTTTTGTGTTCAAATAGAAATAAAGATATACTGTTCGATTTATCTACTTTTGATGAATTTAGAATTTTATTGTGGTTCTGTATACTTGAATTTGGTACTTATGCATTTGTATAATAACAAGTAAAACTACTGTGGGGCAGTGTATGTATAACACATAACTTATTGTATACCTCAGTTATAGAAGAAAATGTTGTGAAATAACCAAAGCCTATATATGGATATCCTATTCTCTATACAAGGATATTAATGAATAAGTAAAATGTATGTACAGGCAGTCCCCGGGTTACAAGATAGGTTCCATAGGTTTGTTCTTAAGTTGAATTTGTACGTAAGTCGAAACTGTATATTTTATCATTGTAGATCAAGACAAAAAAAATTTTGCCCCAGTGACAATTGGTATTTAAATTTTTTTTTGCTGTAACTGGACCAAATATTATCAAAAGCTTTATTACAGACACCTTACAGCTCATCAGTGAAGTCTGGGTCTATAATTCTTCTTAGATATTTTATGTACTATTTTAGCATTTTTTAATGATGTTTTCATCTTTGAATTTTGCAGCTTTTCTGTTCTGAATTTACTGTCATATCTATTTAAAATTTAGGAAATCCCCGACTGTCCAAACAGGAAAGCAAGCATTGTACCTACAAGTCAGTGATACAAAGCTACCTCAGCTGAAACCATCATATAGCTCTCCTCTGCTTCTAACATCTGATTCCTCAAACAATCAGGAGGATTAATTGCCTTTCAGAGCCTAACACTGCAGTCATTTCCCACAAAACCCACATCAATGATATTATGTTAAGACTCTGCTGTTGCTCGATTTAGTGCGTTTCTTCCATAATTCAGTGGTATTTACTGACAAAATCTTTCTTTAAAAAACAGCGCCTGCAGCGTATTGCACATTGTTTGGGAATCAACATTGTGACAGGTTTGGACAGAACAAGCATCTGCATTGTAAAATAAACAAAAGTGGGAAAAATCCATGCTCCAAGTTAATATCAAGGGTGTAAAGACTTAGCTCAAAGTGTATTATCAGTACTCATGCAACAAAAACCTAACATTTCTTCTAGATTCTGATGTTTAAAAATCTATGAAAATGTGTGAAATAAATTGATACTGAGCTATCACGCCAAAAGATAAGTTGAGATTATGCATGGAGGTATCCATACTTGGTATGGTTCTACTACTGAACCTTAGGTACTATGGGGGAAATTTATTATGCCTCAAGGGTCAGCCACAAACAGGAATTGTGACTTTTTGATGGTTCCCCAGATTGCGTGCCACCTTCTCCTAAAGTGGGAAGCCCCAGGGGAGGGTGCCTGCTTGGGTGGGATGCTCTCGGGGGGTTGTCATATTTCATATAGTCTTCTAAGGAAAACTGTTGGAGACTACATCTAACATCTCAACCAGGTCTGACCTGGCAGAGATTTCAATCGGGCAGCGGAGCACATCTCCGGATTTACTAAGAGGCCAGAGCCTTTGGAGTGAGAACGATAAACTCATCCTAAACGTGAACAAAACCAAGGAGTTGGTCATAAATAAAATCCCCAATTAAGCTCAAGGGCCAGGTTATAGAACAGGTTCACACCTACAAATACTTTGGCTTAGTCATCGACGATAAACTTGAATGGTTTTCCAAAAGCAAAAAAGTGTGTAAAAAGGCCAGCTCCCATATATACTTCCTTGATAAACTGAAATCTTTCTATCTGCAGTAGGATCCTAAAAATGTTCTATGACTCCACTATTGCAAGCAATGCCGGCCAACAAACTGAATCCGTAGGGGCTTTATATAGAATAACCATGGCAGAGCATTTTGGGAACACTGAGTGTTTAGGGAACACTGACTGTTTTAGCATCAGAATTTTTAATGTTGCCACATGAGTTCACTGCAGTGGGGCCCACTGAGGCTCTAGAGCCAACCGTGATTGCAAGTATCATCCTCTTTGTGTGCTGGAGAGGTGTTATCAAATTCGGGGAAATTATCATGTGCAAACAGCACCACATGTTCTCTACATTACAACTGCAACAGAGTTCCATCAGCATTCCACAACCCTTTCATCCCCAAATCCATCAAACTTTTTAAGCAAAACCTGATTTCCAGAAATACTAGGAACTAGCCCCCGTCCCAATGTGCAGTGTGTGTTCTGATCTCTTTTTTCTCCCCTACAGTTCCTCCAGTTTTTTGTTTTTGCCTTGACTTTGCATGTAATTACTTGTAACATCATAACACCGTGTACAAGTGATTTTGTATAGGATCAATAAAGTAAATCCAGCGTACAGTATACTGGCTGAGAGGGAATTAAGACTGGCGCACAATAGCCAAGTCTTAATAAGTTCATCCCGGTGTGTTGTATGAGCTGTCTGCATCTGATTATATATTACTGAACGGTTCTCTTTTATACAAACATTTTTTGTATCATATGTGTAGGGGAAAAAAAATCCAATTCCATGTTTCTTTAGGTGCCCCTCCCGACACAGCAGCTTATGTGCATTGGATGCACCACGGAGCCTGTATCACAGATTCCAAGTGATCACTACATTTAATTGGTTACTTTCACTTTCAGTTTCATTAAAATAAAGTGAGAGCCATACCACTATAATGTCAGTCAGGTCCCTAAACTGCAATACTACACTGTATTATTTAATTCTATGGATCACAAGAAGGCAGGGCACCCAAGCTAGAAAAAGTATTTTGGGCAAATCTCTATAAAATGTTATTTTTAGGTCCACGAGGGCTGACTGATTTGACATACCTCTATGTGTGTTGTTGGTGGCAGTAGGACTATGAAAAATGTATTCATATTCCAGGATTGTAGCTGGATGTACAGCAGTTGGGGAGTGTCCTCACACGCTTGTGTTCTTTGATCTCTGCATTCAGTCACTCCATCTTCTGTAAAATTTAACCAAAAGAGATCTCATGCTGCAGTATACCAAATGGAATATTAATGCATTTTTTCACAGCCCTGCTGCTACTAAAAAGGTATGGTTACACAGATCTCCAGACAATACCTAACACTGTATGATCAATCAAATTAGCGTAGAACAAAGCATACACTTTCCAATTTTTTTTTGGTGGCCATGATCTTTCCATTGTAAAATGGAAGAAGTTTGGGGCTACCGCAGAAAGATAATCTGGCTCTGATGTACAGTGAGTTCCCTGCACCTGGGAAGGGAGGAGGGGCCCCCTAAAATCAGTCACACTTAACCGGCCCTGGGAACTACAACATCACATTGTGACCCCTTTCCATGTTGTATGTTGTCTACTTTTACAACATTCATCATAATGGTCAAGGATATAAAGGGTAAGGTAAGTACAGAATATTTTTAAAAAATAGTCTTTAAAACAAATTAAATATCAAAATCAAGCATGCTTAACCAGATCCTGGTCTTTGATCCAGGCACTGTGACTGTGGTAATGTTCTTATGGCCTCCTTCCTTCTTAAATCAACTTTTAAACTTATGCTAATGGAAAAGAATGAGCCTTCAGTGCTGTTACACTGTCTCCACCTTCCCCTGCTCCCTCAGCACTTCCTCCCTCCCTATGCCTTTTGCAATCTTACATAAAGGTAGAGGGGAAGTGGTCCTGCACAGTGTAGAAGCCTATGAAGCTACAGCACAGATGCCTTTGGCAAATTAGAATAATGTTGAAAGTTGATTTTAGAAGGATGGAGGCTATGGATAATAATTATAAGAAGATTACCACAGTCACAGTGCCTGGATCAATGGGTAAGTGTCCCTGACTTATCATGATTGAGTTTGATGGTAGATTTATTTTAAGTATTTATTAAACTATCTAGCATAGATGTTAACTAAAACCTTACAAATGACCTGGCTGTTCCCTTGTTTAGACACAACATTCTACAAGCATTGTGCCAGATGAATGTTTTATCCTACAGCAGATCAAAGGAGCTCATTTCTGCAGCAATACATAACTTTATAGGACAGATGGAATTCAACCTTAAAGCCCTTAAACACTTAAAGCTAGATTATGTGGAGTTTAAAACACTAAAAAGTAATTACTTGCTCAAATCTTGATCCCCGCGCTGTTCGCGTTCTTTACAGGTTCTTTTCTTCTACTAGTTGGTCCAATCTGTATTGAAACTATTTCACCAAGTTCAAAGGTGGGATAAAGGGAATACTAAGAAAGTTCTTCCTTTTGAAGTCTTAATGTTTCCGATATCACACACGTTTAATGAGATGAATAACAAACTGTGAAAATAATAGTATAGCCATCAATAATCAGCTTGTAAAATGGGACAGCTGACTGTCAGGACTCCCAATCTCAGCAATGAAACACATGAATGACTCATTGGGGAGGTTTATACAGATCAGTACAGGAAGCTTTTGAAAAGGTAAGGTGTTGAGAGCAATCTGACCAAGTATGGCATGCTCCGCTGAATACTGCAATGAATGACCCCAGAGCTGTGATCAAAACCATGGCCTTATCTGTCATGTTTATCTGATACGCCGCTACATAGGAGGGAACAAGAATTATTTTGACAAACTACATTGTTTTTTTACTGAACCTGTATGAAAAAATACAGATTTGTGTAACAATTATTCCTTTCTGTATATGCCCATCGCTAAAAAATGGACAATGTTTAAAATACTGTATGCCCTCAGGGTTGAAAAAAACATTGATGACTGTAAAATCCCCATTTTGCTAAGTGACAAATGTGACTGTCACTGGGATCACTGATCAGGGAATGATTCTTCTTCTGAAATAGACCTCAGCTATAGATTTTAGACACATAATCCAAGACTTGACCCTGGCCAAGAAGTGCAAAAAGCTGCATGAAGGTTGATCACTGATCCTTATTAGGGCTTTTTCACATTGGCTTCGTTTATCACATTCGTGGTTCAGTGATTTCCACGGATGCCTCACAAAGCCATTGATTTCTATGAGTGTTTTCACATTGGCTTGTATTTTCACTGATCCGTTTTCTGTGGAAAAAATTATGAAACGTCCTATTTTTTCACTGATGCAGATCACGGAAGGCAATAGAAGTCTATGGGTCCGCAAAAAAAAAAACTGATGAAAAACCAGGTGTTATGCTGTCATAGCAATGTTAAACCTTCCGTTTTTCTTGTGGACACGGAGATAAAACAGAAGAAAAATGTAGTCATAAAACATCAGATGCGCAACTGAAGCTGAGCACCAACGTCAATGCGAAGGAGCACTTACAGATTAACTTTAGCCCCTTAATCTGCAGTACTTTTTCATTTTTACTTTTCTGATTTTTACTCCCCACTTTCCTAAGGCCAGAACTTTTTAAAAAATTTTCGTTCAAATAGCTGTTGGAGAAATTGTAGATAGTCTTAATGTTAAATACTCCATGCAATGTACTGGAAAGCTGAGAAACAATGCATTTTTGCAATTGTATAGGCTTATCCAAATGACACATCCCCTTTATTTTTTGGGTTAGTACGATCATTGAGATACCAATCTTGTATAGTTTTTGTATTTTTTTTTTAATTAAATCTTACTGAAAAGAGTTTCCAATTTTACCATATTCTGATGCTTGAGCTGAATGTAATGTTTGTTCTCTGCTTCATGTACTTGTAAGTCCTAGACAAGTAGATAGACCGAAGGCTACATGCACAGGAACATGTGGCCGCCTGGCCACACACGGGACATGTCCTAACTTTTTCCCGTCTACGTACAGTGCCGCCCTATGCACCCATTACCCTCTATCGGGATGTACGTACGCCGGCAATCTTGTGACCATACATACGTCCCCCCAACGGGCATGTGCATGGGACCTAAGGATTCTACCACAAGTTCAGTTTTTCAGATGCCCAAACCTTGAATGGAGTAAAAGTAGGAGGAGGAGCAGCACCTTTCAATTATCCGTGTCAACCCATTATCATCCACACCTGCTTTTGGCTTCATAAACTGCATCTGAAAAACTGAACGTGTATACGCACCCTAAGACTTTAAACACTTGAAGCAGCCGGTGGCGTGATGCAGCTTGTGTGCAAGAACCAGGTATATCCGGAGAACACCAGGGAGGCTACTTGGTTGTGTAGCTCCCACAGCCCAGAGAGGCTACTCCACGTCTCAATAGCCTCTGATGAAAATTTGCATATTAATTAAAGTTTGCATGAGTTTAGGAACTATAGGGAAACATAGTTTAGGGCTTAGGATGCAAGGGGGACCCTACCATCGCATTTACCATAGCTCTCCCTTAACATGGTCATGTCATCTAGCTTACCCACCAAAGCTGGAACTTTTTGCCTACTTCAGCAGATTGACTAATTTTCAAACACAGTTTCCTCCATCCTGGGCCCATAGTATTATATCCATTTACTTTGTCTTTTTGCCCCTTACTACAAGATAAAGAAGAATACATCATAGTAACAATGGTAATTCACTGGAAACAGCTGGATGAAATATGTCTAAATTAAAACTACATGTCATGAATTACAAAAATTCAAAAATTCAAAAACTCCTACTACTTTGTTTTGTATATCAGTGCTGTTAAGCAGTAAAGAGGCAAGAAATCGCATGTCATGGCAGTAAGGGAGCAGGTTATCACATCACGAGATCAGTGGAGTGCAGACAGTAGATTGTGATATTGCTGCCTAGTCACAATACTGAGAACTATCACCATCCAGCAAGGCTTAGTATGATCTGGAATATGGAGTGTCTGCATGGAAATAGGGGAAAGCTATTTTTCAACTTTGACAAACACATCTTTATTTCAGTGTTAAAATGTTCTTCAGTGTCATATTAAGCATAAAAGCAGAGATCTGTAAAGGGACCTCCATTCATCACATTTTATCCCAAGTACCATGACTCATATCCCAGACAAGTGGAAATCATGATGAGCTCACATTTACCACTTTTTCTATAGTATTGCTTATAGGTTGATATGCACATAGAGTAAAAGATGCAGTCAGTCAGCAATTGAGAGTACCTATATCCAGGCCTACTATTATAACTATATACAAACCTAGGTAAAATAATAAAATTATATTCACCTTCCCCTGATGTGTGCCAACCTCCTCCTCTTCCCTGTGCCACCAGTGTCAGCAGACTGGCACTGGTGGCACAGTGTGTGACGTCACTGTCGGAGCCCAATGGTCTATGGCAGAGCAGGGAATTTATTGTTCCATTGCTCTTCTATAGACTCAAGTGTTTTAGAACCAGCTGTTAGATCAATAGCTGGTTTAGAGAAAAGCTGGTTAAGCCGGACCTGCAAATATTGTGGGCAGATTTGGGCAGCCATGCAAGAGCCTGAATTACCTACATTTGGTGGGGGCCCCTTTAAGGGCAAAGTGGTGAGGGTCCTGGGGCGCGTCCCCCAGGAGCCACTCCTATAATCCGGCACTGCCTGGCAACAACCCCTCCCCGCCCAAGTGGCATAGGGCAATAGGTGCAATGCCTGGTTATACACCCCCCCTTAAGTCTCCACATTGATACAAAATAATATTTTACTGTTTAACCATCACTATTAAAATAATTGGAATAATTGTTGTGCCTGATTTGGAATGCAGAAGCAGATGTTAAAAAGGTCCCAGATTTTTGCACAACCACAAAAAGTTGTTCATTTTTTATGCCCCACTGCAGGCAGAGGTTGCTTAAAAATTAGCAACTAAAAAGGTAAAAATAAAACAACAGACTAAGATGTACCCTGTAAGATAAATCAAAACCTAAGCCTGCGTACAAACTGGCGCAAATTTCAAGACTTAGGCCCCTTTCCCACTTGCTTTTTTCACACATGTGTTCTGCGCTTGTTTTTGATGACCCATTGTATTCAATGGGTTTTGTCAGACCTTCAAATTTTTTCATGCACACACACATTAAAATCAGGTCACCTGCGTGAAAAACGCACCATACAAGTCTATGGAGACTTATCAAAAACGCATTGCACCCTGAGACACATGCAAGTGCAATGCGTATTTAATGGATGGATTGTTGTGATGGATGATGTGAAAAAAGGCAGAAAGTGGCACGTGGGTACTAACTGCAGAAAATGAAGCAAAAACGCAAATAGCGCACATGAAAAGTGCAAAAACGATATTGACTCCTAGCAAAAATCTGTCCAAAAATCTGTCCAAAAATGTCCCCTCCAATGTAAACAAGGAGGGGATGTTTTATGGTTACTATAACAGGTACTATCTTCTAGTTACTGAATAGTCTACATTTTAGATATGTTAAACACACCTTCGAATTTTAAACAAGAAATGGGAATCTCCAAGCATTGCCACATTCTAGGCAGCCACTCCACAAGGTAAAATAAATGTGTATTGCTGGAATGTTGTCTACTTTCAGCCATGGAATTCACGTATCAATGTCAAGCCTCTTTCACTCAAGAGTTAATGTACAAAACTCCTTAAAGTGCTAGATCTCATCCATTATTTATGGGCCTTGTCTACCATGTGAATTGCCCCCTCCTACATCCACTGACCTGGGAGTACCCTTTAGCAGTACATTGAATGACTGTGAAATGGTATCTGTATTGTTCTTGGGCTATGATTAAGTGACTGTAATGTTAATGCATATGGTTGTTAACACTAGAACGAGACATCCCATCTTTCACGTGACTCAAAGTGAAGTTTCATTCAGTTCAAAGGTAACGTATCATTGGCTTTACAAAATAAAAAGGTTTCACGATGGCACATTGATCAATTCTACATTTTTAGTATTAATAATGGCAACAATGTAAAATGTAGGTGCTAGTATTTGTTATTTTGACAGTACATTAGGTATTGCTATCCAAATATTATAGTTGCTTACTATAAATGTGAAAAAAAATATATATATCTACATTGAAATCCTTAAAAGTCTGGGATTTTGAGGGTCCAGAATCAACAAAAAATGCAAAAAGAGCAAACATGAAACAGGAATCTTAATTTCCACTCTATGACTTGGATTTTGAGTAATTCATGTACTTAGCCCAAAAAACTAAGGAAAATTTTTAATGTTTTAAGTAATTGAAGGAAAGAAGTTGTCAGTCTCTACAGTACTTTGTTCCTGAATTAAATAGTGCCCCTAGTGGTAACAGTTTAGTAGTCCACACTTGTTTTACCAATCAATAAACCCTACAACAAACTCTACCCAGGATGCTTTGTATCATTCATTAACTGACCCTTTACAAAAATTATTAGGTTCAATTATAGTATAGAACTTGCAGTGTTCTGTATGACATCTTTATATATACGCCAGTTTTCTGTATCACTTGGGTATAAAGTAAAGATCTCTGCTGTTTAAAGCCGATATCCACGGTTTAGAAGATGAGATACTAACAAAAAAGGGAGAAGTACTTTAAGAAAACATGATGAGACTTGTGTGAGTACAAATCATTATATGTTGTGCAAATGAAAGGCTGCAATATCACCCAACAGTCCCCATCATATTACAGACTGATTTGCATGGATTCGGTGTCTATCCAGTACATACCGTATATACTCGAGTATAAGCCGAGTTTTTCAGCACAAAAAATGTGCTGAAAAACAATAACTCGGCTTATACTCGAGTCAAAAAGCTAAAAAAAAAAAAAATCTAAACTCCAGCGGCCGCGCGAGTCTTCTATGCGATCCCTCTGGCTGCGGCACCAGGTCAGTGCAATGTCAGAGTCACAGACTTCAGCCGCCGCCGCCGCGATCGTATTGTGTGTGCCAGCAGCCGGCACACACTGTGATGTCAGTGCTGCGACTGACGTCAGAGCTGCGCGCCGCACGGACCTGGCGCCGCAGCCAGAGGGATCGCATAGAAGACTCGCGCGGCCGCCGAAAAGGTGAGTTTAGATTTTTTATTTTTTTAAATTAACTGTCCGGCTCCATAACGGGCCGGGGACTCGCCTCCATAACGGGCTGGGGATCCGGCTCCATAACGGGCCGGGGATCCGGCTCTTTAAGAGGGCACAGGGGCTGGTGGCTTAATACTTGGGCAGGGGCTGACAGGCTACAAATTGGGGCAGGGGGTTAAAGGCTACAAATTTGGGCAGGGGCTGACAGGCTACATATTGGGGGCAGGGGCTGACAGGCTACATATTGGGGGCAGGGGCTGACAGGCTACATATTGGGGGCAGGGGCTGACAGGCTACATATTGGGGGCAGGGGCTGACAGGCTATGTACTACTGGGGGCTGGCTGGCAGCTATATACTACAGGGGGCTGCTGTCTATATACTACTGGGGGCTTGGTGGCTATATACTGGGGGGGGGGCTGTGACCAATGCATTTCCCACCCTCGGCTTATACTCGAGTCAATAGGTTTTCCCAGTTTTTTGTGGTAAAATTAGGGGCCTCGGCTTATACTCGAGTCGGCTTATACTCGAGTATATACGGTATCCTAGACACATCAGAAATCCAAAATTTATTATGATATACTATTATTACTACGATAAAATTCTACTTTTAACATCTCTCAATTATGTTACATTAAAGCTACCGGTTTGCAGCTGGTGTATCATTGGCATGTGGGATCTGCTCACGCACAAATGACAATAGATAAAGAATGTCCGAGCCTCAACCGTGGGCAGGAACTGGACCTGCAGTCGCCTCATACACAGGGCCATGGAAAACACAGGTGTGTAAGCCCATATAATTTGTCCATATGTATGTAGTCCAAAGTAAAGCAGTCCAGATCCACATAAAAATTCAAATACATTTCCCTAAATTTTATTATTGATGGTTTATTACAGGGACTGGTCATGGGACCATCTACACAGATTTACTTCTATACATATGCAATTTAAGGTATAATTTAGCTTTAAAGACAAACTGTTACCACATTTTTCACAAATACAGCTAGTGACAGGTTCCCATAAACTCCAAACTAACAGGCACCCTTCTTTTAGCTAAAAATGGTTTCCCTCACATCCCCATAAAATCAACTTTGTTATCTTACCAGGAATCAGAGGGGGTATGTCTTATTCTGCTGACCACTCCCATCTTCTCCTCACATGCCCCTACCATTCAGCACTTTGTGTCATAAGATCAGGGTGATGTCATATAAGGTCCATTGCCCAGAAATATAATATTAACATCTAGTAGGGCAACACAGTGGCTTGGTGGTTAGCACTAAAGCCTTGCAGCGCTGGCATCCTGGGTTCAAGTCCCATACAGGTCAACATCTGCAAAGAGTTTGCATGTTCTCCCCTCGTTTTTGTGGGTTTCCTCTGGGTCTCCCGCTTTCCTCCCACACTCCAAAACATACTGGTAGGTTGATTAGATTGTGAGCCCCATTAAGGACAGGGACATATTTGGCAAGCTCTATGCAGTGCTGCGGAATCTGTGACGACTATATAAATAAAGGAATTATTATCTACCCCATGTATGTATCTGATCACATGAACTCACAGCCTGCCTCCGTGGACTGCTGTTGCCCATGCTGTGATTTCATGTGATCAGATGCATACATGAGATAGATGTCAATGTTAGTGGGTAAAGGACCTTAGATGACATTACCCCGGTCACATGACATGAAGGGCTCAATGATGTAACGGAGCTCTCTTTCAATGTTCCAGGAAGTCACTGCCAAAACATTTGACAAAGCATTTTCTACCGCTAATGATAAGTGAACAAAGTTGTTTATGTCTGCAGTGGAATATGCAGTGGAGACCTGTCAATCAGGAATAAGTAAAGTTTTATATGCAGGACTTCATTAATATGGACCACTGCTTGCATCCCATCATACTCAGCTCACCCACCAATGACCATTAAAAATGACTGCCCGGGATGGAAACAAAGAATTGGATCTGCTCTATCTTTTGCTTCTCGCATGCATGGGTCTGTGAAATGAACAGCTGTGAATGAGCCCAGTGCAAATGAGGACGTGTGCTGGCTGTAGAAAATACGGCTTGCACACGTCCTAATTTTCTCGTCATGTGCAGGTAGCCTTAAGCTGTAACGGGTGCACACTACAGATGTCACCTCACTTCTAACTCTCTGTATACAAACACAGGTTGGTTTTGTCTTGGACCAAGCAAGGGATAACTTATTATTTCTGAAATCACTTTGCCAATACATGTTTGCTTGTGTTCCGAGCAAACATGAGAGGAAAGGTTATTTTTGTGCTCACTGCATTTAATGCATACGAGCTCCATAATTATAGAAGAGAGAGGCAGAGGAGGAGTTATTGAGCTGGGACCCAAAGCTATTGTAAGAATGAAGAGAAACTGTATTTAACCGAATAAGACTGTTCAATTCAGTATTAATTAGTTGTAACTATGCTGCCGAACTACTGCTCCAAAACGGTCACCAATGCCATCATCTAATATACATGTGAGAAAAAAAAACAGGACTATAAAGTAGAGTGCTACTAGGTTGATAGTTGAGAGACAACACGTTTCAACACCGTAACAGTGTCTTCATCAGGCCAAAGACGTGCCAGGTAGGACCACGTCTCGGCCGTACCTACCCCTGTCTATGACTTGGTGAAGATGTTGCATTGAAACATGTAGATCTATGGGTTGACTCCAATAAAAGACTATGCCTATTAACTAGATCACTAACTCTCAACAACTTATCTTTATAGCTGGTAGCACTCCGATTTGTAAACCTGTTTTTTCTCATATATATCTGGGCACTACACTGGGGAGATTACCCATAGCCCCCCAGCACAGGGCCAGAAGCTTTAACCAGTCTCCACAAGAAACTAATGTACAAGACTTTTGTTTATCTGCACATAGGCACCCCACTCACTTTTTTTTGTACTCTCTTACTCAACATCTAATATAGACTTTGATTATCATACTGGGAGGTGCAACTTGTTGTCACAAGCAATTATTAACCAAACCGACTATCTGCATAAATTAGATAACTAGTTTACAGTATGTTTCTCATTTACATTAATTCTCAGGACTTAAAGCAAACCTGTCACCCGGAATGGGATTTTTAGCTGTGATTCATAGCCTATTCTGATTTTAAAAATGTCTTTGTCAGCATTCTGAATCATTTCAATAGTTTATGACCTTGCTCCCTGCCAGCTATGTGTGGCGAGTCCCTGAGGAGGGGGCAGCGGCAGCCAGTGTGCCTGTATCAGTCTTCTCTTCTCCACCCTCATGGAGTTCCCTCCCCACTTCCTGTTATGTGCATTGAGCAGGCAGGGGAGGGAGGGGGATGCTGTGGAGAAAAGGGAGAATGTATGAGAAGACACACACACACAGGCTAAAGCTACCCCTCTCCAGGGACTCACCACATGCTTCTAGCAGGGAGCCAGATAATGTGAATTAAGCTTATGTAAACTATTGAAATTATTCAGAATGCTGACAAAGACATTTTTAAAATCCACATAGACTATTGGAACCTGTAATGTGTCAAATGACACTCCTGGTGACAGGTTCCCTTTAAAGATAAATTTGCGATACCTTGGCATGTATGGGCTCATTTTGGCAGCTCTGATATCTCTGTGCATTACTTAAAAGGAAACTTGCTGCGTTCCTTTCACTTGATACAGTTGCCAAAACAAATCACATGACAATCTAGCAAATGTGCTGCCAAGTCACAGCCTTATCTTCTGAAAGATATTAAAAAATAATGTTCTTTAACATTGGCTGGAATGACAAACCACAATGAATGGAAGCAGGTAGCAAGTTCTCCAGCTGCATTAAAAGTCATTTAGGATATGTTTAATGTCAACAGGTTGTAGATACCAAGACTAAAATAAATGCCAAAAAACAAAACGATACCAACTCTTTCATCTCAGCGTGTATTTAATACCTTTGAAAATGGATATTTCATTTGATACAATTTGAAGGCATTCATATACATTGCAGGAATCTAATACCTCCCCTTGTTGCCAATATACAAGGTATTCTTATCTGATAAATTACTGTTTTCATTGTCATGGAAAATCAGCATTTTCATGTAGTAGTCACAAAACTGGAATGTTTCAGTAACCTCATAAAATATAGGTCACGGTCAAAAGAACTAGAAGGCCTACAATCACATTGGTAAAAAATAGAATTTCTAAATAAATAAGTATAAAAAAATAAATATATATATTTTTAGATATATGAATATTAAGTCCACAGATTGAAAACTGTATTTTTGTCAAGTTAAAGATAGTCTATAAGGAAGTACTGAGCGCCAGTTCCATCTCGTTGTTTACAGTCTTATGTGAGGCGACACATTGGCACATCCTACACTCATAAAAGTTTGTCAGAAATAGGAGGCGTCCTCAGTGCCAATCATATGGTCCAATTCTCTTTCGACATAACCATGTAATTCCGTAGGGAAGCAGCATCAACTCTTTGCTCTCTTTTTCCACCAGTTACATTAACCTCTTCCATGGTGTAGGTGGCCCTTACTATCAACACAGAAATTTTGGTCCTGGTCACCGATGGCATGAGAATCTGTAGTCCTTTCAGAGAACTAGGTCTTCACTTTTCCTCAAGAAAAAGCTGTTTTGGTATAACAAGCAACCATGCTTTGTCCAAATCTTCAACTATACCCCATTACTTCCTTATACAGTTCAGGCACTTTTTCTGGATCTACAGGTCGGGGCAGGAAATGTGTAAATTTCTGATGCCTTTTAGCTCTGGCTCCATCTCTTGGAGTGCCATCTTTATTAAGTGCTACAAAGTATCGCCTCCCACTGTCCCCATGTTTGTATAGATTTGATGAGTAAGTGTTATACCAGTTTTCCTCAAACTGTTCTCTGAAAATACATTCGGAAGTCAATTTTTCCTGTAAATAGGGTGGGAAAAAAAAGATATATTAGCCTGTTGTAGTGGTTACTTTATGATTGACTCATTCCATATATTAGCTGTATCTTTCAACACAATAAGTTTCACCTATGTTGTATGATGCCACAAGAGATACTTTTATCAAGAGTCACTATTACTGTGTTAGCCTACAGTACACAAATGAGTGACCCCTTCAGATTAAAATGAATATTTTACAACTTTATTAGTACCAGTTACTAAACATATCATGCTGTGATGATACTGCACTCCAATAAATTCATTAGTCAGAACAATGTTAAAAACCTTTGAAGTTGTACAATCCTTTGTTTGTATGTATACTGGCGATTATGGGCATTTATGCATAAAAGTCTTGTACCAGCTATACTGTAAGTATCAATGAATCAACATTCCACCATAAAAGATGGAAAAATAGTAATAATAGTATTAAAAAAGTATATATATTATGTTCCAGTGGCTAACACAGTACAAAGAATCTTTAAGTTTATATTATATCCCTAAATACCAAACTTACCGATCCAAAGAGTTCTCCTTTATCATTCATTCCAAGGTACAGACCGCTGTCCACCCCTCGTATACTGACCAGACCGATAGCCACGCTGATAAACTCAAGAATACCTGTTATACAGAAAAAAAAGGAAATCAGTGAATTAGAAATAACTTGGGAGAAACATTCCCAAAATGAAACACAGTTCACTAGTCAGTGAGTTATGTTATGTGCTGCTACAAAATATGAAAAATGCTAAGAAAGTATCTTTAAAGGGCTTATTCAGACTGCAAAAAATGTGGATGTTTGATGTCCGTGTTCAATCCGTATTGTATATTTTTTCACATTCACATTTTCCACATACATTTGAGAAAAAAAAACAGACTGCATATGTATGTCATCCGTTTTTTTTTTAGGCTGATCCATTGACTTCTATGGACAGGTAGGAATCAATAAGTCAGTATGCCATCCGCAAACAAAAAAAAAAAACAGATAGCATACGCACCTCAAAAATGAGCATGAGCCCTAAGGCCGCGTTCACACGCTGCGTTTGTTTTGCATTCAGAAGCGCAATACCAGTGCAGCAGCGAGGAGGTACTCCCAAACACAGATGCGTTTAGACCGAAGTGCTTGTATTTCAGAAGTAGCAACACGAGGTTTTATAATAAACAATGCAACACGAGTTGCTCCTCCCCAAATGCAAGCGTTTAGGTCTAACCACATGCGTAATACCGAATAGCTCCTCCCCTCTGCTCTTCAGTTGAGTCTCTGAACGCAATTAATATGGAACATGTGAACGCTTTCATTATGTGTAGGAACGATGACAGTTTTATTATGATACGAATACACAGAATATCAGTGTATACAAAATAATCAGAAAATATGGTAGAAGAAATATGGAAGAAATTCAGTGGCTGATATTTCCTGAAAGGATCTGATATGTATTTATCATGTCTGTGCATCATCAATGATTCTGCCTGTTCTCAGAAATAACCTAGTTTGCACTGGGGATGATGGTGGTATTTTGTCTTTTTTATGCTATCTTTTCAAAGCAGGTCTTGAAAAAAAATAACAATAAGCAGGTGAGTCAACCAGGCGAGAGACCACATCAGAGGAGGCTCAGATGAGAATAGGGGCAGCATAAAGGAGAGCGATATAAAAGAACAACACATGTTTGATCTCTATCTACTACTCATGGTTATTAGCAGTGGAATATCCCTGTTCACAGACCGTACAACACTTTTCTTGCTTCTCATAGCTGAACCTGCCCAAAGTGACAACCTGGCACCGCCATTCATTTATAAATGAACTTCACCTTCAGGAATTTTATAGGCTGGAAGATTAATTAACCCTTCAGTCGACGACGGCTTCTATTTGATGTCAGGCATCAAAAGAGTTAAGAATAATTGATATTTATTGTCTTGGCTATGGGAAAGTGACGGGAAACATTTTAATCAGTTATACAGCAGCTAAATCAATAAAAGGGGGGGAAAGTGCCTATCAACAATAGTTGGTTTGTTCAGATAACAAGAACATTGAATAAATACCCTGATCATTATTCACTCTTCCTGTCAGATAAGCCTTTACATCCTTGCCTGTCCTCTGTGCGGGGACAGAGTTTGCCAGCCTGTGACAAAGGTGCCCACTTGGCCAAGAGATGTAAAGTATCTGCATGGTGTAACAAATAACAGTCATGTCCCAAAACCATTAGAATGTCATGTAAATATTAACATTTTTACTCTTTTGCTTCTATAATAATCAGCAGTTTTGTTATTTTTATGTGAAGCAGTAGTTACAGTGCATGTCTATATCCATCTAGAAAAAGATATGCCTTTTGGATGAGTTTTGCAGGGCAGCAGAATACACTAGATGGATTTAAGTAAGTAAGGGGTGCAAGGTTTTCCTCATGATGACCAGTCATTGTTTGGAGAATTGCACATTGCTATAGGCTGTATGTATATTTTGCAGCATAATTTTCTGCCCTCAAGTAGATGTACAATACTAAATTGCATATGTTTATGTGTGTGTAATATATAGTTCATGCAGGTAAGTGTGCATTCCTGGCATCACACACTGTATATATAATAAGTAGGCGTGTGTAAACAGGAAGGTGTAGTGCAGGTACATGGGCAATGGCAAAGGGTAGTGAACATTATGGGAGGCATGTACTATTGGCTTTCCACTAGTCTTTTGGCAGATCTTTTTTTCCTGCTGCACTTCCTGTGACTTTCTGCGTCACTTACGACAATTCCTGCGCTTCTCGATTTCTGACACTTTTTCGGTGCACAATTAGACCAGTTAGAACCTGATCTATGAACCTTCATATTTGTGGAGTAAGTCAAGACCCCAGGCAAAGATACAGTACAATTTGTACACCACAATAATGGACCCTGCCATAATATTTATGAATCCCCCCCTCCTTCCCAATGTTTAGGTAGATGGACAATTCTAAAGTACAGTATATGTGTATATAGGTGTGCACTACTCACATACTATATATAATGTGTAGGTAGGTGCATTCCTGAAGCATAGTGTATGCTATGTGCGGCTAAGTGCGAAATCTTAGAATGTAGCAGCATTTTGGAGCATTCATCAATTGTGGTGCAGGATAAAAAATTTTTAGCACACGAATTGTGATAAAAATTGGCGCACAACCAAAAAAAGTTCTGAACAGATTTCACATTTATGAAGGTGAAATAAAACTTGGTAGACCAGCTTGCACCAAAAGTGTCAGGATTCCAAAGCTGAGCAACCAAATAAAAAAAAAAAAAATGTGCGAGTCAGAAATGGAGCAGAACTGTAGTACAAGAGGGGAGAAAATGGTCAGAAATAATAAATAAATCCCCCCCCCCATGTGTTAATAGATGGCCAATCCTAGTATAGTGTACAATTTGTGTTGTAGGTATCCAGTCCTGTAGGGTAGTATAAATTATGTGATTAGGTATGCAATCCTATATGTGTTATGTGTAGGTAGGTGTGCAATCCTGGAGTGTAGTATACTGGTGTATGTACAAACTGAACATGTATTTTATAATGATGCAAGGTATAATACATTAGGTAGGTGTGCAAGCCTAATTGCAGTATGTAGGGATAGGCAAGTGTGCAATCCTAGAGTGTAGCAAACAATATGTGTAGGTAGGTGTGCAATCCTAGAGTGTAGTATGCTGGTATAGTTACAATTTGAACATGTATTTTATAATGAAGCATGGTATAATACATTAGGTATGTGTGCAAGCCTAAATGCAGTATGTAGGGATAGGTAGGTGTGCACACAGGTAAGTGAGCTATGCGTTGTATGTAGTGGTGCAGTCCAGAAGGTAAATATGCACCATACAAGTAAAAATATTTATCTCCCCAATGTTCCTCGTGTCCCTGTGTCTCAGGAGGGGTGCCCACTAGGTACCTACCGAAGCGGCTGTGGTCCTGCCTGGTGCCCTGCACGCTGCCATCTGGGAGGATCTGGAGGTGGAAGCCAGTCCTGCAGTAGAGCTGGCGGCGGCGCAGGATGCCCTGGAGATGCGCCAGATCTGATGGGGCGCTCCGGGAGAGGCGCTCCCCCTGCCCCAGGGGGTCATTGTACAACAAGGGGCTATCCCTGGCAGGAGGAGGCAGCAAGAAGTGAGCTCCCACTTGTCCCAGAGAGTCCAGGCCGGCCAGGTAGCTGCCCACCTCGGCCAGGGGCGCCATGTGTGAGCAGGCTGGGGGTAGTAGTCCTGTCAGTGGGGAGCCCCTGTGCTAGCACCTGGTGCTCTGGTCCGGTCACTGAGACGTGGAGCTGCAGTCACTTTGTATATTGGCCCCGATGACATATGGTAATGAAGCCGGCTCTCAGGGCTTCTCCTTCACACCTCTGGTCACAATGTGCAGAGAGTCTCCTTCCCAGTGCTGGCCCATTCACATGTAATGTTAATCACAGCCATGATCACTATAATCCACATCTCCCTGCAAGATCCCCAGACTCAAGCCCAAGGACATGTTAGGGCTTGGAAGAAGAAGGAGATGATGATGACTAGGAGATAGCAGAGGTCCTGGAGGAGAAGCAGCAGGAGGGAGCAGTGATCTGGATGCAGGAGGTCCTCCTAATGCTCAGCCTGGACAGGTGCAAGGAAAGGTAGAGGAGGAGGAGGTGTGGTCTGCAGCCAGGACCTTCCCAGGCTCCACACATAGCACACCTGGGAGAGGGAAGGGTTAATACTCACCAAAACTAACAACTACTTCTTACCTCTTCATGGATTATTTTTGTTATGTTACTGAAATCATAGATCTAAGCCCCGGGATGTGAAGGGGCTGTGAAGGGAATATGACATTTTTTTGTCTGGAGTAATATGTATCTAATTATATGTATCTAAGTAATAATATGTATCTAAGTAATAATATGTATCTAAGTAATAATATTTAGGTGTATTAAGATATCTCTTATAAAAGAAAAAACTAACTTTATTATAGTCGTTGCACAATATTCTACTATTTCATTTGGTCTAATCCTGCTAATGTGATCCTTTTATTACGTGTAGTTCACCACATTGGGGGAGTTTATTTTTTATGCCTTTTTCAGTTTTCTGGCGGAGAAAGAGAGTGAACGCCCGGCCGCCCACATTTACTATGGTCCTAGCAAAAGCCAGTTGTGATCAAGTCTACAGGAAGGAGCTGGCAGAATTTGTGCCCGTATTTACTATAGAGCATGGTAACGCCAGTGTAAATGATTCCCCACCACTGACACACATGCTCCACATTGCAGTCAGATCAGCGGTATCCGTAATAGGCTGCGTTCACACGTGGCGTTTTCATTGCATTTTGAAATGTGATGCAACTGCCAAGAAACTAAATTGCTGTTAACATTTGCTGTTTACAAATTATGTTATTTCAGAGTCAAACATGGTTTACTATGTGCCCTATTAAGCAATAATGACCTAGTCTGAACCATTTTTGCATATCAGCCCTGAGAAATGGATGTGACCAGGAATCCTACTGTTTGTCTGCATCTAGCCCAAGGCCGCAGTCACATGTTCCACTATCGTTGTGTTCATAACGCAATGCTAGCGCACAGGGGGCAGTCCTCGGCTCGATCGCATATGCGTTTCCAGAGAAACGCATGCAATCGGTAACCAGGCCCCTGTGTCTTGCGTTTAACCAATGGGGCCTGGTTATTGATCGGATGCCTTTCCCTGGAAATGCATATCGATCGTGCCGAGGGCTGTGCACTAGCATCGCGTTATGAGTGCAACAGTAGCAGAACATGTGAGCACGGCCTAAGGGCCGCGTTCATAATGCGACGCTAGCACACAGGGGGAGGAGTTTGGGGCGATCGCATATGCGTTTCCAGAGAAACGCATGCGATCGGGTTATTAATTGCATGCGTTTCCCGGGAAACGCATATACGATCGGCCCGAGCCCCGCCCACTGTGTGCTAGCATCGCGTTATGAACGCGTCCCTTAGGCCGTGCTCACATGTTCTGCTACTGTTGCACTCATAACGCGATGCTAGTGAACAAAATGCATGCGTTAACGCATTGTTAACACATGCGTAAACATCGCGTTTATGATGCGTTTTGTAAACGGAAATGTTAACAGTGATGTAATTAGGCAAATCACCTCTCCTCAGCTGTTGTATATGCGTTTCAAACGCAATGAAAACGCAGGTCAAAACGCAGCGTGTGAACGCGTCCTCAGCGTTTTGATTTTGTTTTGTAAAGGAGTCAAATCGCACTGGGGTGGCCTGCGCCCAGTGTCTTGTATTGTGTAAATGCGAGACACGGGACGCTGATGGCGATCGCCTGCGTTTGCATAGAATGCTATTTTATTCAGTTACAAAACAGAATTAAAACGCGTGTGGCGTCACCCTTAGGGCGCATTCACATGTTGCGTTTTGATCTGCGTTTTCATTGCGTTTGAAACGCATTATAGCAGCTGAGGAGGGGTGATTTGCCTAATTACATTACTGTTAACATTTCCTATGACAAAACGCATGTTAACAAACATACATTGGAAATGTTATTTAGGCAAATCACCTCTCATCAGCTGTTGTAATGCGTTTCAAACGCAATGAAAACGCGACCAAAATACAACGTGTGAAAGCACCCTTAGGGTGGTGTCACAGGTGGCGTTTTGAACCCGTTTTTAGTCGTGCGTTTTCAGTCCGATAAAAAAAGCATGCGTTTTTTGAAAACGCATCCGTTTTTTGTCTGTTTTTAATTAAGATAATTGGGAAAATTGTGACAAAAACGGATGCATTTTTTTAACAGACTGAAAACGCATAACTAAAAACGTATTCAAAACGCCACGTGTGACATCACCTGCCAACACTTCTAGAATTGAAGATAAACAGGTTCAAACCAGCCAAACGCATGGTATACATACAAAACGCATACGCGTCAGGTTTTAATGCGTTCTTAACGCATTCAAAAGGCTTCAGCCTTCCACTGTATTTGCTAAAACGCAATTAAGCCTTTTGAATGCTTCAAAAACGCACTAAAATACGTGACGCATCGTGTGAACGCTCCCTGAGGGCGTTTTTGCGTGTTTTTAAACGCATCCAAAACGCAAGTGGGAGGGGTTCTACATGCGTCCACGCGTTCAGTTATCCAGCTGCAGTTTTTGAGGTATGGGTCATAATGGGTGAGAACAATTGAAGGTGATGGCACACGTGGCATTTTGAACGCGTTTTTGGCCTGTTTTTAAGCAGTCCGTCAAAAAACGCATGCGTTTTTTGAAAACTCATCCATTTTTGACAGGTTTGATCAATTATCTTAATTGAAAATGGGCCAAAAACGCATTCAAAATGCCACCTGTGCCATCACACTAAGGGGGGTGCCACACATGGCGTTTTTGTTTTGTTTTTAGTCTGTTTTTCCCAATTATCTTAATAGATAAACAGGTTGTAAGCAGCAAATGCATGGTAAACTGCTAAAAACGGACTGAAAACGGATGTTTAAAAACCGAAAACGCCATGTGTGACATCACCCTCATAGGCAGATGCTGCTCCTCTTCTTTTTTCAATCCACTCCTGGTTTGGACATCAGAAACGGCATCTGAAAAACTGAACGTGTGGACCCAACCTGAGGGCGTGTTCACACGATGGGTTGCGTCACGTTTTTTAATCCGTTTTTGATGCATTCCAAAGACTTCATCCTGTATCACGTGCTGAAGTAACATTGCGTTTCCATTGCATTTGCTAAAACACAGTGTTACTTCATCATGTGATCAAGGTTAAAGCCTTTGTAATGCGTCAAAAACGCATAAAAAAGTGACGCAACGCATCGTGTGAAAGCGCCCTGAGGATGGAAATCCATGCAGCATAATAATGCATGTTGCTAGGAGTCCCTGCATACTGGTGAGACAGCAGCGTCAATGAAGACATGATTACAGCTTGTCTTCATAACTTCATAACTCCTAGTATCATATATAACTATAAGGACGGCGGCACATGTGGCGTTTTGAACCCATTTTTTGCAGTTTTTAAGGAGTCCGTTAAAAAACGTATCCGTTATTTTAATTAAGATAATTGGTAAAACTGGTCAAAAACACATTTCGTTTTTTAACGGACTGCTTAAAAACGTCCCAAATACGCTTCAAAACACCATGTGTGGCGCTGGCCTAAGACCGCAGTCACACGTTTGGCTAGCGTTACGTTCATAACACGACGCTAGCGCACAGGTGGCGGGCCTCGGCGAACGATAACCCAATTGCATCTGCTTCTCTGGAAACGCATATGCGATCAGGCCGCCCCCTGTGTGCTAGAATCGCATTATGAACGAAACGCTAGCAGAACGTGTGACCGCGGCCTAATATGTAGAATCTAATCTATGAAGTAGTTTTCAGCCCATGAAAGACGAGGGTTCATGTTTCACAGAAAAAACACGTGATGTGAAAAAAGCATCAGGCCACTTACACCTGAGTGAGTGTGATGCGTCCAACTCACACTCGTAGTGTTACTGGCTGGTGAGCCACCGGGACTGACATTGCAGTTGCTCAGCATTCGGGACAGGCGTTCCTGCCAGCACACGCTACAAGTGTGATGGGAGTTGGAGGGGCCTAAGACCCTTTCCTATAAACATCAAATTCTACTCATGCTCCAGGCTCATACATGAGTAGCGCCTCAAAAGGATACCTCAACCTCCCGGTAGTAAAATCAGTGTCATGCTTTATTCAATAATATAATAAAACATTGCGGCGCGTTTCGGTTCAGAACTTGAACCTTCTTCAGGCGGTACCTATAACGTATTTTCCTATAATGTAGTTAACTCTGCAGTGGAGCCGAGCGTCGTTCCATGTTGCATTTCGTATACAGGTGAAAATATAGGTAATGAATGCCGGACTACAAGTTTCAGCATGCCAATATAGATTGCTGCTCTCAAGCTGGCATAGCTATCTATCCACAGAGCCATCCAGAGCTACTCTGTGTAATGTTAGATCAGGGAGATCAAATAGACCTTCATTTCAGTGCTGTATGAAGTGTTGGGAGTAATTCATTGGCAGATGTTTAAGAGCAGGTAACGTTACACCTTCCCATCCTTTCAATGCTCAATAGTGCACCTGAACTATAAACTGACTCCTTTAAAGCGGCAAGTCCTCGGATGAGACCGGGCCAGCCTGCTACAAGAGTGTAAACGGATAAACTGCCCCTCGGAAAAAAAAAAAAAAACAGTTTTGGGTTGTCAATGAAATAGCTGTAACAGGTATATGTTACACTATTTACCTTGCAAATGACAGGATTCTGTCATGTGGAGGGATCTGCAATACAGTATAGTTGTGATTTCAAAGCACATCTGTGTAAACATTATCACATCAGTGTAAAACACCGGCCAATGAGTTTGTGCTTTGAACAAAATCTGCTTAATTGCTCTGTTAATTCAAAGACACTCAGATCAAAGATCCTCAAGTGCTTTTGTATCCAAGTGAATAGAAAGGGCTAGATTGGGAGTAGTTTATAACTCACACCAGGGAATTTTTATTGATATTGCTCCAAATAAAAAAAAAAAAAAACACCACTTCAAGAAGCTACTGGATTACTCGTGGTCACCGAGCGCTCCTACGTCTACATCTACAGTAAGGGATCATTCACATTGGCGTTGTTTTTTCACGGCCGTGGTTCAGTGATTTCCATGGATGCTTCCAAAAGCCATTGATTTCTATTGGTGTTTTCACATTGGCTTGTATTTTTACTGATCCGTTGTCCATAAAAAAAAAAATGATGAAACATGTTACTTATGCGGATCACGGAAGGCAATAGAAGTCTATGGATCCGCAGAAAAAAAAAAACAATGCAACATCCGTTTTATTTTCACTGATGAGGCTGAAAAAACAGTTGTGATGTTTTCAAAGCAATGTTAAGCCGTGAGTTTTTATTGCAGCCACAGAGATTTAGGTGATGTGTAGGGATGGTTTCTATGGGCTTATGAAAACTACGCCATTTTATTTATTCAACACATTAAAGCAATTTTACATTTGTTTTAGGGTAATTTATTGCTTCTGTTTATATACTTGTATACTTTATATACTAGGCAAACAGCAGCTACAAGTAGCATCTTCATCTCTGGAGGATCCTGCCTGGTTGTGCTTTACAAAGACGTTTAGTAGACAACATGTTATACTGTAAATGGCCATGTGGTGGCGCTTCTGTAGAATTGAACTACTTACAAGACTCCCCTGGTACCAGCATTAGATCAGTGGAGCCACAACTGCAGGATGCCTGTGGGATGAAAACTTTTCTAGCAAAAAAGGAACTGTAGAAAAAAGGACATAAAATTTAGGGACCCACATTAGAGGCATTGAATGTAGCAGGTTATATACACAGAATTGCACTTGGAAAATCAGCTGCAGATTATAGTGTCTTCATAATCAATTTGCGGAATAGTTCTGCATTAAACTTTAAAATCTGCATGGGAGTTTAGAATCTGCTGAAGAATCTGACTATTATCTATAGTGTATTTGTATGTAGAATATTTGGAAATTAAAGGGGTTCTGCATATGGGAATTCACATTTAATTTAATTTACCTGCCATATATAAACAATGCTTCAATTGGATGTTATTAACCTCTTAACTCTGTGTCCGATATTTTGGATGCTGAGCACTGTAACTCAGCACTCAAGTGTTCAGCATCCGATATATCTGATGCCATCGGTATACATGGGGTGTCAGCTTTACAAACAGCAAACACCCCACTGTAACACTCGCGGTTGGATAGAGTTATGATTGCATTAAATTCTGCGATTGCTGCACTTAAACAGCCTTCTGGTGATCTCTCCCTTACGGTCAGCCCACCGAGCCGTCTTAGGGTGGGGCAATCGCATATATAAACCCCACATATATAGCATCACTGTTGAAAACCCACCAAAATTTATGATCAAAATTGTGATTAAAAAAACATATGTACTCCAAAATGATACTGTTGCAAAGTACAACATGTCCCACAAAAAACAAGCCATCAATCAGCACCTTAGCCAAAAAAAATATCTATGTTATGCCAAAAAGATGGCGATGATAGAAAAATGTTAGATTTTCCCCACATTAGGTTTTATTTTGCAAAGTAAAAAGTAAAAAAAAGTATGGTATTCCCATTATTGTACTGATTATTAGGCTATACTGTGAACACAAAAAAAGAAATCCAGTACAGAATTATTGCTTTTCCACTCCGGCCCTCAAAAAAAGTTAAGAAGTTTTCAACAATAGGGGATAGTAACCCCAAAATGGTAACCAAGGGAAAAAGCATCTGATCCCGCAAAGAAAAAAAATGCCATCACATGACCCCAATAACGAAAAAACTAAAATTTTGTAACCTACAAATGGGCACCTATAAAGAAACTCAAATCCTGGCAGCTGCAGGGCACTCCTTCCCTCACTGTGCGCCCATAAAACAAGTAATGGTCACATGTGGGGGGTCTCTGTATTCAAGAGAAATTGCATAACAAATTTTAAAATGGGTTTTCTCTTTTTAGCTTTCAGGAAAATGTGTAAATTTTTGGGCTAAATTAACGTATTACCAACAAAAACGAACCATTCAAAATTTCATCTCCATTTTGATTTAATTACTATGAAGATCTGAAGGGGTTAACAATGTTCCTAAAAGCGGTTTCTGATAGTTTGAGGGGTGCAGATTGAAAATGGGTTGATATATAGGTGGTTTCTAATATTATATATTTAAAATTTAACAAAGTGTGACATCGAAATAAATTATTCAGACATTATTATGAAAACATAAAGCAGACATAAGGGAAATGTTATTCAGCAACTTATTTAGGTGGTAAAACCTAATACCTACTATTTATAAATAAACACAAAACTTATCAGCCAAATTTTACCACTAAAATGAAGTATAGCCAGTCCCTGGGTTACCTACAAGAAGGTTCTGTAGGTTTGTTCTTAAGGTTCTGTAGGTTTGTTCTTAAGTTGAATTTGTAAGTCGGAACTGGATATTTTATAATTGTAACCCCAGCCATTTTAAAAATGTTGGATTGTCGTAAGAACCAGGATTAACAATAAATCTTCATTACACCTTTAATAACT